>NC_142929.1:85855524-85963024 GCF_046866305.1 Octopus bimaculoides
TAGACATATTTTTCATATAAAAATTAGTGTACACAAAGAGGCAAGTCATTAACAGGTTGCCTAACATACTAGAAAGAACAGTTAAAAAGGCCAAACCACAGTTAAGAGCAATTTCGAAGGGAATGAAAAATAAAAACATTTACCATGTTTTACAGCCAGATCTCAGGTTTCGAACGTTAATTAGCCAATAAAATAAGTTGCAGATATGTCAATACATTAGTATATATGTAGCGGAAGCTTCTCTGTTGGTTGTATGTTTGTAAATGCGGACGTAGCGGGTAACATCTAGCGTTCAGCCGACCTTGGACCCTGCTGTGTCCGTCACCCTGATTGGCTGTTATTTGCACGGCATTTGTCACTGGTTCTGTTTCGCACCCGGGTGCATAACAACCAATCGTGGCCTTCTAATAAGGTCACGTGAGAGAGTGTTTTCTGATGCTTCTGGAGCTGATTTTTTCTTATAAAATAGCCTGTTTCATCAACACCAGTTTGTCGCGGTTTCTAACCTTCTGAGGTCTGGTCGTTTGACCACAGAGCACCAACCAGCCAGTTTCCAACGACGACATCAACACTACAGTTCAACAGCTTACTGCAAGCTCTATCTTCGACGCCACCATCAGCTTCTTCTTCACCAGCGTCTACTCAACATACCCACTACCAAACAGCGCCTGCACAGGTTCACTCACACTGTTGTGAAATAACTTCACCAAGGTTAACATATCTCGACCTGCAAGAGTCGCTGTATCAAGTAACCAGCTCAACATAAAAGCCTCAACTTCACGACATGTGACTTAGCTCTGCCTCGATGCCACAACCTCTTATATACAGACTTTCAATCTACTGTGTACCTCACCCAAGAACTGGTATTTCTTATCCTTGTGTTCAGGACGCTTAACGTCCTTGTTACAGACTCTTTTCTATGCTCTGTATTCTGTTGCATTCACATACACATATTTGTATACTTACGCTCATTTGTTTACATGACGGCCTGTCTTATATTGTGTTATTATGCTGCATTCACACACACACTGGCACACATTTTAATGCTCTAATAAAACTTTCTCTTTGTTCATCAACAGGTTGTGTCCCTCTCTTTTCCTTGTTGGCACTCTTCTCACGACATGTGAGTTCGCTTATGTTATTATATTTATGTTGACCGTGTGACGCGTTAAAAGGAGCCATTCCATTCATCACCATTCTCCTTGGTTCGTACAGTCGTTCTACATATAAATTAGAAACCAAATAACAAGTGTCTCATCGTTATATATTATAATTTTTTAAATCCACAGTGCAAGTGTAGGTTCAGTCGGCAGCAAATAAGAATTCGGATTAAACTTCAGAAATTGATAAAATCATTTCTTAAATTTATATAGAGTAGGAAAAAAATTATGGAAATTTTTTCTACCAGTAGACTAGTATGTATACAAAGTCAATAGACATATTTTTCATATAAAGATTAGTGTACATTTATACACAAAGAGGGAAACTATTAATAGGTTGCATAACATACCAGACAGAACAGTCAAAGAGTCCAAACGACAGTTAGGAGCAATTTTGAAGAGAATGAAAATTAAAAACATTTATCTTCAGTTACGCAGTGGGACTGAACCCAGAACCATGTGATTGGTAAGCAAGCTACTTACCACACAGCCACTCCTACGCCTATATATATATATATATTTAGTAGAAAGTGGGTTATACATCTTTAGATTGTATACCTGACTTTCTACTATAAAATAACAATACAACGGAACGCTGAACTCCAGACCAAACAACTCAAATAACATTTATTTAGGTGATAAAACATACATATCTTTAGTTATACATCTTTAGAGGTGAGAATAACGAGCTGTCGAGTATAAGACCGAAAGATGTAGAGACAGCTTTAAACACACGTCCATGCTCAATCGCTGGCCAGCGAGAGAGAGAATGAATTGAGCGGGAAACGCTTGCTTGTTTAATTCTACGCATGCGTAAGACTACGCATGCGCAGGCGTTACTACAGAGCTCCCTCGCCAGAGCGGAAACGCACGATAAATAAAATCTGTTAGAACGCCTGAGGCAGGATGGCCACTGAAAAACCACCCACAAAGAAAATTCAAAGAAATGAAATGTACGCTTGCGAAATACATGCATGCATCGTATAAATGAAATGACAATGACAAAACAACCGTGATGACAACTGTCCAGGAATACTGGAATCACGCGATGTAAAAGTCTGAGAGTTTGTTTGTTTTCCCTGAAAGGAAAAAAAATGTATGAGTGCACAAGTGTGTGTGTGAGAAAAAACACAGAACAAGTGAAAGTGTCTGTAGTATAGACTGCGAAAAATCCCAAAACACCGAGATAGAGTACATTGATGAAAACGTCGGCGCAGGAACTGCTCTAGCTGTGTTCTGTATGTGTGGTGGTAATGATGTTGACAGTGGTAATGATTCAGTTGAAACTTGGCGAGGTCGGGGGGAATGCTTGTAGTTGGTAGTAGTAATTATTGTCGTCACAGTGGTAATCTTGGTTGGCGCACGACGCTGGTGGCAAAAAGGCTGTTTGGTGATGAGTGTTTGAAGAGGTACGCTTTTACAGAACGATCGACAGACACAATTTCTGTACGACCATTAGCGAAAACCTCGAAGAAAATTTTTCTTAACCCAAGATGAAAGAACGACCGTGCGAAATGAATAACAAGAGTTAATGTGTGGCATAAAAAATGTATGTGTATGTGAGAGTGTGAAATGCGACATATAAGAACATAATAAAAAACAGGCCGTCTATATGTGTGTGAGATATCATAGCAGTTAAAAAGTCAGTACACGAGAGTTTTATACCAAGTTTTTTTTTAGTACACAATTGGAAAGTAGCAGGCTGCAATTCCTGTCTGTTTATCGTGAGTGGAAAATATCCACTCCAACAGAGGCGAGAAAAAAAACCGCGCTTGTTGAGTCGTGTTGACTATGTTTGGAGATGTTGGAAATGAGTCAGTCTCCATGGCTGTATTTGTTCTTTAGTCGAGGTTCACCAGTTATAAGTTGGTAATCCGTAGTTCATGCTGCGTTTTTTTTTCGTCGGGGGTCACCACTTTAGTAGAAAGTGGGTTATACATCTTTAGATTGTATACCTGATTTTCTACTATAAAATTAAAGAAATAGACGGAACGCTGAACTCCAGACTAAACAACTCAAACAACATTTATTTAGGTGATAAAACATACATATCTTTAGTTATACATCTTTAGAGGTGTGAATAACGAGCTGTCGAGTATAAGACCGAAAGATGTAGAGACAGCTTTAAACACACGTCCATGCTCAATCGCTGGCCAGCGAGAAAGAGAATGAATTGAGCGGGAAACGCTTGCTTGTTTAATTCTACGCATGCGCAGGCGTTACTACATATATATATATATATGTGTGTGTGTGTGTGTGTATGTGTATATATATATATATATATGTATACATACATACATACATATATATATATATATATATATATATATATATATATATATACATACAAAGAATATGTATACCCACATATATATACATACTTACATCTACATGTGTGTATAGATGCATATCAGGGTACAGGACGTTAAAAAATGAACTACAGACAACGGAAGGAACACATAGGAAAACAGATAGCCACTTGGAATTAATTCTTCGTCAGCTGCCTCTATTCTAACTAGACGTTACGAAGATAAGGCAGAACATACTCTAGAATAGTCTCTTCCTGAGTAGTGGACCAACCCACTAAACAGAGGATTCCAAGGTGGCAAACACAAACCAAGACAAGAAAAAATGGACAGTGAAAACAACCTTAAAAAGCCGTACGGCCAAATATATATATATATGTATGTGTATATATATGGATATGTATGCGTATATATATATGTGTGTGTGTGTGTGTGTGTATGTATGTATATGTATGTGTATATATATATGTGTGGACGGCCATCATCATCATATATATATATATATATGTATATATGTATGTATATATATGTGTATATATATATATATATATATATATATATATATATATATATATATGTATGTATGTATGTATATATATATATATATATATATATATATATATATATATATATATATATACGGTGGTGCATCAGCATGGCCGCAGCTCTAAGCTGAAACTTTAAATATATATATATATATATATATGCATGTATGTATATATATATATATATATATATATATATATATATATATATATATATATATATATATATATATATATATATATATATATATATATCTTTATATATATATAATTTGGAGAAAAAAACCCCACAATTATTGAACTCATCCATGAAAATCCACAATCACATATAGAAAAATTTAATAAGTAAATACACTAAAAAGACCTATAATAAATATCAAGAAAGTACAAAGTGAATTTTCATGGATGAGTTCAATAATTATGGTTTTTTTCTCTAAATTATATATTTATATATTATATTTTGTGAAATTTAATTTAATTTTAATTTTGATAAATTAAATTAAATTGAATTTTTCCCTGTAAATTTGGATTTTTATCCCTAATATTATTATCTTTATATATATGCATATCATCATCATCATCATCGTTTAACATCCGCTTTCCATGCTAGCATGGGTTGGACGATTGACTGAGGACTGGGTGAACCAGGAGGCGACACCAGGCTCCAATCTGATTTGGCAGAGTTTCTGCCAACCACTCTGAGAGTGTAGTAGGTGCTTTTACGTGCCACCGGCACATGGGCCAGTCAAGCGGGTGCTGGCGATGACCACGCTCAAAATGGTGTATTTTACGTGCCACCTGCACAGGAGCCAGTCCATCGGCACTGGCAACGATCTCGCTCGAATGTCTTTTCATGTGCCACTGGCACAAGTGCCAGGAAGGCGACATTGGTAACGACCACACTGGAGCTGTTTACGTGCCATCGGTACGGAAACCAGATAGCTGCTCTGGCAACGATCGCGCTCGGACGGTGCTGTTAGTGTTCCACTGGTACAGGTGCCATCACGATTTCGCTTGCCCCAACAGGTCTTCGCAAGCTGAGTTTAGTGTTCCTACAAATTTAGTTCGATTCAATTTCACTTGCCTCACCATGTCTTCGCAAACGGAGTTTAGTGTCCAATGAAGGGATGTTACGCGTAAGTGGGCTGGCTACATCCCTGGCAGAAGCCTTGGATTTTGATCTCACATGGCTTGCTGGGTTTTCTCACGCACAGCATATTTCCAAAGGTCAAGGTCACAAGTCATTGCCTCAGTGAGGCCTAATGTTCGGAGTTCGTGCTTCACCACCTCATCCCAGGTCTTCCTGGGCTTGCCTCTTCCATGAGTTCCCTCAACCACTAGGGTGTGGCACTTTTTCACACAGCTATCCTCATCCATTCTCACCACATGTCCATACCAGCGCAATCGTCTCTCTTGCACACCACAACTGATGCTTCTTATGTTCAACTTTTCTCTCAAGATACTTACACTCTGTCGGGTATGCACACTGACATTACTCATCAATCAGAGCATACTGGCTTCATTCCTTGCGGGCTTACGCACGTCCTCAGCAGTCACGGCCCATATTTCACTGCCATGTAACATAGCCATGCGTCATACATTCTGCCTTTTACTCTGAGTGAGAGACCATTTGTCACCAGTAGAGGTAAGAGCTCTCTGAACTTTGCCCAGGCTATTCTTATTCTAGCAGCTACACTTTCAGCGCACCCATCCCCACTACTAACTTGGTCACCCAGATAGCGGAAGCTATCAACTACGTCTAGTTTTTCTCCCTGGAATGAGACAGAAGTTGTTTTCTGCATATTTACAGTGTTTATTGTTTCATCAGAAATTGCTGTTGCAGCTCCTGCTAAAAGGGATTACCCTGCTTTGTATAATCAGGGCAGCGCAAAAAGTTGTTTTGCACAAGCATTTCTATAGCCAATTAGACGGATGAAATTTACATACGCTTAATAATTTTACGCAAAACAGCCTTCAGACTTTCCCTATTAATTTCATCATCTTTTGAATTATGAACATATTTACATCATAAGGGTTTTTTCGTTGTAAGGCTTTCTTTTTTAGTTGATTTTCACCTAGCAAGACTTATCGTAGATGGCGTAATAAGTCACACCCGGACACGGTCGGGTTATACTACTAGTATATATATATATATATATATAGAGAGAGAGAGAGAGAGAGAGAGAGAGAGATGTGAAATCGAAATCGAGTTAAATTTGACGACTGGCACCCATGCCAATGTCGTCTCCCTCATTGGACACGAAACTCAGCCTGCGAAGACTTATTGGGGCAAGCGAAAGCGAAATTGTGATGGCACCTGTTCCCAGCATTGCCTTTCTGGCACTTGTGCCCGTGCCATGTCTAAGGACTTTCGAGCGAGATCGTTGCCAGTGCCCCTGGACTGGCTCTTGTGCAGGTGGCACATAAAATACACCATTTTGAGCGTGGCCATTGCCAGTACCGCCTGACTGGCCTTCGTATGATTTTCGAGTGAGATCGTTGCCAGTGCCCCTGGACTGGCTCTTGTGCAGGTGGCACATAAAATACACCATTTTGAGCGTGGCCGTTGCCAGTACCGCCTAACTGACCTTCGTAGGATTTTCGAGCGAGATCGTTGCCAGTGCCCCTGGACTGGCTCTTGTGCAGGTGGCACATAAAATACACCATTTTGAGCGTGACCGTTGCCAGTACCACCTGACTGGCCTTCATGCGGGTGACACGTAAAAGCACCCACTACACTCTCTGAGTGGTTGGCGTTAGGAAGGGCATCCAGCTGTAGAAACTCTGCCAAATCAGATTGGAGCCTGGTGTAGCCATCTGGTTTCACCAGTCCTCAGTCAAATCGTCCAACCCATGCTAGCATGGAAAGCGGACGTTAAGCGACGATGATGATGATGATATATATATATATACATACAACTTAATTTACCATCACAGACAGAGCCACAAGTAATGCCACAAAAATTAAAGGAAATTACCACATGCTCTTGCACGAAAAAAGCAAGTGTACTATGTACGTTTATTTTAATAATTTTATTAATAAATTTTTCTCTAAATATTCCATTTTAGCATATATTTTTGATAAGGTTTTTCAAGAACCAAAACATTTAAAACAAAAACATTTTTCATGTAATGCATTTATATATAGAAATTCAAATGTACTTAATTTTAAATAAGTAGCATTTTCGTTCTTCTTTTTCATAAATATATATGTGTGTGTGTATGTGTGTATATATATTTATATATATGCATACATATATATATATATATATATATATATATATATATATATATATATATATACTTATATACATACAGTGTACATTTAAACGCATAAGAGAGATGTCCATAATAGGACATCTAACCCGCTAGAAGGAGCAGTCAAACTCCAAACTACATACATATATATATATTTATACACATATATATATGTATATATATGTGTGTATATATATGTATGTATATATATATATATCTATATATATATATATATATATATATATATATATATATATATACATATATACTCTTTACTCTTTTACTTGTTTCAGTCATTTGATTGCGGCCATGCTGAAGCACCGCCTTCAGTTGAGCCAATCGACCCCAGGGCTCATTCTTTTTTAGCCTGGTACTTATTCTATCTTTTTTGCCGAACCGCTAAGTTACGGGGATGTAAACACACGAGCATCAGTCATCAAGTGATGGTGGGGAGACACACAAACATATACACACACATAGATATAGCTTCTTTCAGTTTCTGTCTACCAAATCCACTCACAAGGCTTTGGGCGGCACAAGGCTATAATTGAAGACACTTGCCCAAGGGGCCACGCAGTGGGACTCAACCCGGAACCATGTGGTTGGTAAGCAAACTACTTTATTTCATTATTACATAAGTATTTGCCATGAAGGCATTACAAAGAGGGGACAAACAAGGACAGACAAACATAAAAGGGTGTAGTAGCTGCTATGTAGTGATTAAAAATTTACGATTTAAAAATACAACAATTTAATGATTATATTTATAATTTTCGACTTTAGTGTTGCTCATTACAAATTGCATCCGACCACAGCTTTCTCTTTGATTTTTTTGGCTTCCATTTACCTGGTGTCAAACACTCCCAGCTTTCTCGCAACAGGCTTCCATCTTCTCATAAATCTGTCTCGTGACAGGTACCCCTTCTCCAGCCTGATCTTACAACTGAGGTGGTAACCAAAAAAGTTAACCAGCCCCTGGCCGGATACAAAGGTACCTGTCAAATTTTACCAGGGTTTTTGTTCCGTATTTTTTCTTTATTTTCTCTTCTGGGACAGTGGGGCGGGGTCTTTTTTCTGTGGTGTGTTGTTTTTCTTTTTTTGTGGGGGATATGGATGGGGAATGTGCAAGCGTTCTCTTTTTTTGGGGTGTCATGAACTCCCCCTCGGTCACCTCCATGGTGTCTTCCAGGGGAGTTGTTACTTCAGAGGGGGTGGGTGCATTTGTTTCTGTCGGGACCGGTGTGTGCATGGCCTGGGGTTTTTGGGTGTCTTGTTTGGGAGCGGGCGCCACAGGTGGGGGTGGGGGTATTTGTTTCTGTGGGGGCTAATGTATGTGGGGGCTAATGTATGTGGGGGCTAATGTATGTGGGGCTAATGTATGTGGGAGCTAATGTATGTTGGGGTTTGGAGGTTTTTTTTTGTAGTTGAAGGGCCTGGTGTCTGCGCACTTATTCTTTTCTTCCATATTTCGTATTCTACACATATTCGAAACATGTGGGCCTTTTGCCCTCTACTTGAATTCTGAGGGCAATATGCTCACCCAAGAGCACTCTCTCTGGAAGCATTTCGATATCTTCCTGAGTTCCCTGAATAATAGCGGAGATGCTCTGCCCGTGCCAATTTTGTGGGACAGTGCAGGTGATTTGGAGGAAGGTAATTTTGTCCGTCCTGTTATACAACAGGGTGGCCATCACCTCCTGTGCCTCAATTTCTGGTGGTACATCGTTCACTTTGACGCGTGCTGTTCTCCTTCCCATGTAGGTTGGGAGCAGCACCACCTCCTTTGTTTTCAGGGGACTCACTGAGTGCCCTTGGGCTTTTTCGGCTGTCTCAAATCTGGCCTCTATTGTTCCATATGCCCGGCCCTTCGCTATGTACTTTATGTCTTTCCATATAGGGGCCAGGCACTTTTCTATTTCGCACTTTTCGAAGCGCTTAAATTTCTTTGATGAAGGTCAGTACGTTTTGTAAACGACTGTCCTCTTCATGTTTTCAACACTAGGGGAGGGTGAGATCTTTATATTCTCACCCACCTTCCTCTTTCATTCTCTCAAAAAGCTCAGAGAGCTTCTCCGTTGGTATTACCACGTTTTCACATGATACAGTGGCTACTGCCACGAACGTTTTTGCTGGCTCATCCAGTGGTTTTGTTTGTTGAATTATTTCGACAGACATACTCGGTCGAAATTAATTCTTACAGAATAAAGTTTTCAATTATAATCCCTAATAATGGGATTTTTTTCCCTCTTAAAGAGAATACCAGTTCAAATCCTACCCCCCCCCCCACCGCTCGTGGGTGGAGTGTAGTAGTAGAGCCTGTAATGAGCTTACTTTTTCCAAAACGGGAAACCTATGTTTTTCTTTCTTTTTCCTCTTAGAGAGGATACCAGTTCAAATCTGGGGTGTAGCAATAGAGCCTGTAACGAGCTTTTCCAAAACGGGAAACCTATAATCTGTGTTCTTTTTTCCCCCTCTTAATGAGGACAATAGTTCAAATAATAAAGCCTACAACAGCTGAAGTTTAGTTTTCCTACACAGCACAGAACACATCAAAGATAGAAAACCTATGTTGTGTTTTTTCCTTTTAACGAGGATAACAGTTCAAAAATAAATAAATCCTACGGCATAAATTAATCCCTCAAAACGGGAGACCTATATTGTGATTTTTTCCCTCTTAACGAGGATAAAAGTTCAAAAATAAATAACAGTTCATATCCCACCCCCACTGGGGGGCTGGGCGCAACAATAAGCCTACAACGGCTTTAAAATGTTCAATTTTTAGCATATAAAAACGACTCTGCACAAACAATTCCTTTCTCCCGTCACCGGGGAAAGGCACAAAGAACATCAACAGTTTTTCGGAGAGTGGGTTATACATCAATAGATGTACACCTAACTTTCCTATGTTAAATTAGAAGAGAACTGAACGCAGAAACTCCAAACTGATCAACAACAACAAATATTTATTGTACGGTGAAAAATAAAACAGCCTCCAATCGTCCGGTTTTAGAGTAGCCTGAAATGTAGATATACGGTTCCTCGAGCTGGTGTCGTTGTAGAGACAACTTGGTTCAACCACACTCAAATGGGAGAGCTTGCTTAGACGTCTTGCTTGGTCGCTGTCAGGCTTGGTAAAAAAGCAGACTAATTGCGGGAACGCTTTGATGTTGAAAACCCACGCATGCGTGGTTAAGGATTCAGCAATGGCGCCTATGCCTTTTAGCGCCAATATGACGTCACTACAAGTTCAACAATTTTCGACAATTCGAAAATGTTCGACACGTTAACAACAATTTCAATAGCAACAGTCCAATTTTGAACAAAACGCTCAACGACAGAGGTAGGCAAGCAACTTTATTTCATTTTATTTGCCATAAAGGCAGTATACAGAGTAGCTGCAGGCTGGACAAACACATTAATGAGATGAGATGAATGATGAACATGATGATATTAATGGGAGAAGACAGAAGCCGCCCGCCAAACTCTGTTTCTCTAAAACATTGTTTCTCTGCTTCTTGTCATGGATCGTCCTGCTGGGATAGCACACGTTTCCCCGACAAGTTTGTCCACGACCCACGCCAATCTTTTCGCTAGCACCTTGGCCAAAATCTTTAACTCTGTGTTCAGCAGAGTTATAGGCGGCACGTCATCTGCATAGCTAGCAAGGGTGGCTATCTGAGCAGCCGAGGGTATGTCCGAGAGGGCCACTATGAAGAGCAGTGGTCCCAAGACAGTGACTTGTGGAACACCACTTGCTATTTGCGTTTCCTTGGAGATGGCTCCATTGGCCACTACTGCCTGAGGCTATGCTTTAGAAAGTTGTGCAGCCATTCTCCAAGTTTTCCGCATATGCCGAGATCACACAGTTTGTGACATATCATATCATGGTCAACTTTATCAAAGGCTTTTGCAAAGTTGAGATATATCACAGCCACGCTTCTGTTTTAACATCCAGTCGTAGTGTTGCAGCAGCTGTGTCAGACAGCTTCTACCTGGACGAAATCCATGCTGGGTGTCAGTCAACAAGTTGTTTTCTTCTAGGAACGTGATTAGTTTCTTGCGGACTATTTGTTCCATGACTTTATATGTGTGTGTGTGTCTATGTATATATATATATGTATATATATATATGTATATATGTATATATATGTATATATATATATATATGTATATATATATATATATATATATATATATATATATATATATATATATATATATATATATATATATATATATATATATATATATATATACGTATATATATATATATATATATATATATATATATATATATATATATATATATATATATACATATATACGTATATATATACATACATATAATATGCTGTCTAATGACAAAAGGGATGGAAGAAATCTCCAGGGCCCAACAATCCCTCGAAAGAACAAAACAAAAGACATGTCTGAGGGGCCTGAAAATGAGGGAAACAATGATACTGGTTCGGCTCCCAACACATCAGAGGACCAAAGAGGTGTATCTACTTCAGCCTAAATATTACATACGAATATGGTACTAAGATTGTTAATTTTTAGATGCCACTCTTAACATAGAAGTGTAGTAACGCCGTGCGCATGCGTAGAATTAAACAAGCAAGCGTTCCCGCTCAATTCATTCTCTTTCTTGCTGGCCAGCAATAGAGCATGGACGTGTTTAGTTGTCACTCTCCATCTTTCGGACTTACACTCGACAGCTCGCTTACATCTACATAACAACGTTCCAACAACTATGCTCACACACATAGAAGAGCTGTAACAACAAGAGCTAAAGATGTATATATTTACCACCTGAATAAATGTTGTTTAAGTTGATAGTCTGGAGTTCAGCGTTCCGTTATATATTCATTAATTTTATATAGGAAAGTCAGGTATACATCTAATGATGTATAACCAACTTTCCTATAGAAGCTATATTATACCACCCATATAGAAAAGAGAATGAAGTTACTAGATATGTAAGTAGATTATCCAATCATCCACCAAATGTATTAAATTCTATAGTTAAAAGCATTTCTGAGAGAATTACTAGATTATCTTTTCTAATATTGATATATTTAATTCTAATTCTAACTACTATAATGTGGCTTTGTCTAAAGCTGGAGATGACCAGAAAATTTCTTTCCTTAGTCTTGGTAGGCCATCTCTTCTTGATACAGATAATAATAATAAGTACCAGTTGAAGTACTGGGGTCGATGAAACGACTTACTGCTCTCTTGAAATTGCTGGCCTTGTGCCTCTAGTAGAAAGGATTATTATTATTATTGTTGTTATCACTATTGTTATTGTTGTTGTTATTATTATTATTATTAATAATAATAAAAATAATAATAATAATAGTAATGATAAGAATGGTAATAATAATAGTAGTAATAATGAGGATAATAATGATAATAATAATAACAGCACTGGGCTGAATAATAACATGGATGTGCTACACCGGGCTGAATAATAATATGGATGTGCTACACCGGGCTCCCTATACAAAAACAAATCTAATCCAATAACATCGATAGAATTAGGCAACAGAACCGGTAGAAGATTTGAAGGAAGCGGTCTTTTAACGAAGATAATTTTTTTTTTTAATATTTTTTATTCTTAAAAAATGAAATTTCACTGCAATACAAAGCACATATTCACCCACACAATAAATTTAAGAGAAAAAAAAAAACTCTATCTGGTTAAATATCCCTTTCAACTGTGCAATATCCACGAATATTTACAAAAAATTTATGAATATTTTACAAAAAAATTTCCCTTCTTCCCACAGATATAGTAGAATTTTTTCTTGTCATACAGTCCGAATTTCTTACTCTACCCTTCCTAATGTAGGTACAATCATAGCTAGGTTAAACAAAAAGAACATTAGGTCAGCTAGAATAAATGAAGTTAAGAATAGTGGATATGGTTATATGAATATAAATAGTAATCTAACAAATATCAATAATAATATTGCTAATAATTATATAAATAGAAGTGAAAATAACAGTGACAATGGAAATTATGAGGATAATAATAATATGCTTAGTCCTGCCAACCATAATTTTAACCAACAAATAGAATGCAGCAGTAATGATGTTGAGGTTTTAACTGAAGTTGATGATAGGCTCAACTCCAATGAAAATAATAGGAATCAGGGACCTAGTTCATATAATATCAATATGCCTAATGCTGGAGGAATAATTCTAACTGATAGCACATCAGGAAACGGGTTAAATAATGATGGAAATGATCAAAATATACCTAATAGTAGAATTGATGAATTGATAAATAATATTAGTGTAAATAATTGTAATAATAATAATAATAGAGATATTAGAAATAATATAGGTGGGGTTGATAGCACCACTAGGTGCAACTTCAGAAATAAGTCCCATTGTCCGTTATTAGGAAATTGTTGCACCCGTAACGTAGTGTACAGATGCATTATAAGTACAATAACCGAGAATTATATTTACATAGGATGTAGTATTAATCTGAAACAGAGAATATATAACCATAAGTCTTCTTTTAGACTAAGACGTAAGGCAAATAGTATGACATTAGCAAGTAAAATTTGGGAGTTAAAAGATAATGGTATTAATTTTAGCCTTAAATGGGAAATTATAAGAAAAGCTCAACCTTATAGAAATAGTAGATATGGATGTGAATTATGTTCTATGGAAATATATGAAATTTTTAAACTTAGAAATAATCCTAATCTAATCAATAATAGATTAGACCTTAGGGTATCATGTGTACACTGCTCTACTCGCACTTTTAAATTTTTTTAAAAAGTAGTTAAAATTATCAAAATATAGTATTTTAACTTCTACTATGGTCATCTAGGGCTATTAATTAGCACATATTTTAAATTAGAAATTGAACCTTTATAACATATATTTCTGATCTCTCGCCTTAACATATAATCTTCTTGTGATAAATAAGATTTCAACTTTACTCCATGAAGGATATTTTTTCACACCACTTCTGCTAATGCTGTTAGTTCTTAATATGGATCTTAACCTTACATAACTTATAAGAATAGGAAATTTCATAAGTTCTAAATGGTTTTAATTAGTTCCCCTAATTTAAATTTTATTTATTTTTTTATTTTATTTAATGCTTGACTCTAAAAGGATCATTATTATTATTACATTATTTCAGGGCTTGCAGGGATAGTGTCTTGTTTATTTTGTATTTTTAACTTAAATAAATCTAATCCTTATGCCCAAAATAAATCTAATCCTTATTCAATTAATATTCTTTAATTAGCCCATGTTAGTCTTAAAACAAGTTCATGACTAATTAAACTAGTAATCAATTATCATGTTTCTGTATTGGATGTCCTTGTTAATTCCTAATATCCTTTTACTTTTTTTTTTGTCCCTTAAACCTTAATAAACCCATTATTATAAACTATATAAATCCTATACTAATTATTCTTTACATTATAAAAATAAAGCTTACCTTTTATGTGTCTTCAAAATAGTATTATTATATATATCAGCTTAAATTTTAAAATCATTTTTAAAATAGTTCAAAATAGTTTTCCTGAGCCCAATATATATAATATTCTTAGACTTTACACCTTATCTATAGCCTCTGAATTAAATATTGACATTACTTCATGATATTTGTATAAACTAATTACATTACATTTTATTATTAACATACTTCTTATTATTAAAATATTGTTTAAACTAATATTGATATCTGTAAAACAATATTGATGCTCTATTCAGACTAAAGAAAAAGCCCTGTTGACCTATATGCTTAGGGTTTAATTGCTCAACATTATAATAGTAGTAGAAAAACCCCAACCTATAATAGTGTTGCCACTCTGACCAGAGAAACCTTTATAACCATATCCATGTATAATGCTTACACCTTCCCTTTCCTTAGAAGTGATTGCCCCTTATACTATAACTACTAGATAAGAGACAATAAAATCAGAGACAGTTAGAATTCTGCCTAGAACCAATTACTAGCCTGATAGCCTTGGCTATGTCAAGATGGATTTTTATGTATTCTTCTTCCCACTTGGATTTGAAATCTTGCCACAATTATGTCTATTCTACTGTAATTTTCTACATTTTCGTGCAGCTGAAGATTGCTCTACATATTGCATTTAATGTAATGCTCGCATTACTTAAATAAATGGAGTAGCATGGAACGTGCGTACTGCAATCATCTTTAAAATCCGTGTTGCTTATTTTGATTTTTTGATCACCTCGCTTTTGGAATGGTTTTTGTATAATACCATACTATATTCTGGTGCCTAAACATAAGTACGATATTCAATTTTGAATCTAAATCTAAACCTTATATATATATATATATATATATATATATATATATATATGTATGTGTATAAATATATATATATATATATATATATATATATATATATATATATATATATATATATGTATGTATGTGTAAATATATATGTATATATATATATTTTATTATATGTATTTATTTTCTCTTAATTAATAATTAACTCGGACAAAATAAATTGGTTAATAGATACCAGGGTAGCAAAGATCACAGAATGACTGTGGTGTAACTCCTGTTTATGAGGTAGAAACTCCTTGTTATTTTGGGTACTTGAGTAAATATATAAATTTAGTAAATGGAGTAAAACGCATATGTTAACTGAATACTTATATTTCCAACATATGTTTCGAAGATTACAAAGTGGGCTTGCTACATCCCGGGCAGAGGCCTTGGATTTTGGTCTCACTTGACTTGCCGGGTCATGTACAGCATATTTCCAAAGGTCACGGTCACAAGTCATTGCCTCGATGAGGCCTAATGTTCAGAGGTCGTGCTTCACCACCACATCCCAGGTCTTCCTAGGCCTGCCTCTTCCACGGATTCCCTCAACCGCTAGGGTGTGGCACTTTTTCACACAGCTATCTTCATCCATTCTCACCACATGTCCATACCAGTGCAATCGTCTCTCTTGCACACCACAACTGATGTTTCTTATGTTCAACTTTTTTCTCAAGATACTAACACTCTGTCGGGTATGCACACTGACATTACTCATCCATCAGAGCATACTGGCTTCATTCCTTGCGAGCTTATGCATGTCCTCAGCAGTCACGGCCCATGTTTCACTGCCATGTAGCATGGCTGTTTGTACACATGCATCATACAGTCTGCCTTTTACTCTGAGTGAGAGGCCCTTTGTTGCCAGTATATGTTTGAGACTAAGAGTAAAGGTATTTAGAGTTATAGGCTTGTTACATGAATTCATTGTACCATGTTCCTTTATCGAATGATATTACAGCCTTCTGAATGGAGACCTCATTAGATGGCTTGAAGACCATTTTGGATGGTGATGTTCTCAGAGTGTGAAATCATCTAAATATATATATATATATATATATATATAGGAGAATATACAAATAATAACAACAGACGAGGACAGGTGGTGTAAATAACAAAAGTATATATTAGTATGACGCTCGGGAATACGGAAAGTCTTTGACGTTTCGAGCTACGCTCTTCAACAGAAAGAACACGGAGACAAGGAGAAAAACATGGAGAAAAAAAATTGAATAGTGTTCAGTCAACGGTCAATCACATATATATGATGATGATGATGTATGTTAAAATTCAATAGGCTATAGCAGTACGTACGTTTCGTACAAACTTCATTTATTTATGTAGTGAGAACACCACATAAGATGTGCAATGAAAATGTACTCCTCAGCTGCATAATGGAAGTTCATGTTAGAAAGTCATTTTGTAGATGTGTGCAAAAACAAGAGTAAGAGAAGAAGAAAATACCATCTTGACTGGGCTGTTAATCAACAGTCTAGTGAATCAAACATGAATTTAATTTCTATATATTCTAATTGGAGGGGTAAGATACCAGTAATTTCAATTTAGATTAAGTAGTAATGGACAGCAGGTTAGGGGTAAATCAAGCAAGAGAAAAAAAAAAGAGATAAGAAAAAAGGAAAATATATATATATATATATATATATATAGAAATAAAAATGAAAATGGAAGGACAATACCCTAAGGAGTGGCTAGAGGAAATTTAAGGTAAGGGAATTTAGGTCAAGATATTGGAGAATTATTAAGAATATATCTATTCGTCAGTATATTTAGAATAATACAACAAAACATTAAAGTACTAAATTTAAAACCATAGAGAACATTAATAGTTAAATTAGAACAAGACAAACATTTATGGTTAAAATAAGATATACATTAATGTGGGGTAGTAGAAGAGAGATATTATTTATAAGTAAAACCATAATATCAATGGCCAAAAACAAAGCAAAGAGAAGGGGGGGAGAAGGAGAAGGAAAAAAGGGGAGGAATAAAGTTAGAAAATCAGGACTAAACTAAGAGAATTAAAGCTAAGGTCTCAGAATTGATATGGTAGAAGAGACTTAGAAATTAGCTAGAGAAATGTAGGAATATTATCAGTGGGTTGGGAAAGGTTAAAATGTATTCCAAATTTATACTTTAAAGCTATAACTTAAATAAAGTAGTTAATAGTCTGGGAAACGAAAGGGATTAAAATAATATATTACTAGCAAGATTTATTTTTAAAATATTTAAAGGTGCGAAAGTAACAATGTACACATAGAACCCTAAGGTCAGATCTATTGTTAATTAGATTAGGATTATCCTTAAGTTTTAAAATTTCATAAATTTCCATAGAGCACAGTCCACAGCCGTATTTATTATTTCTATAGGGTTGTGCTCTCCTGACGATTTCCCATTTAAGGTTAAAATCAATACCATTTTCCTTCAATTCCCAAATTTTATTAGATAATGATGTGCTATTGGCCTTATGTTTAAGTCTAAACGAGGAAAAAAGATTGATTGTGCAACCAACATAAATGTAATTATTAGTTGGAGTAGCTACTGTCACCTAGTCACCTACCGTTCCGGCAGACACTCTAGCCAAATCGACTACATCCTCGCCAGAAATAGGGAAAGAGGGCGGCTTATAAATGCCAAAACCTTCCCTGGCGAAGAATGTACCCCTCAACACAGATTAGTAGTTAGCGACTTTGGGATCAAAGCAAAAAGGATGCCCAGAAGTAGACCGGCTTGGAGGAGAAGGATGTGGAAGCTTAAAGATCCTGCAAATGGACAGGGATTTAGAGACATACTACTTGAAGCATTTGATGAAATAGAAGGGGATATAGCTTCATACAACATGGAAGACAACTGGAGGTTTCTACGGGACAACCTGCTGAGAGCCACCGACCAGATCTGTGGCTGGTATAAAGTCCCCTCTCGACCCAAAGTAACGTGGTGGTGGAACAATGTGGTTGACAGGGTTATTAGACAAAAGAAACAGGCTTGGAAGGACTGGAAGAATGGAGGTAGCATGGAATTGTATCAGACTGCTAGAAGAGAAGCTAGATGACTTAGAGTCAACCTAGCTAAAATCAAAGTCCTAATAAGTAGGAAGGTAGACAAACCACAAACCCCTTCAGGTAGATGGCCCTGCTCGACCTGTAGAAAAGGCGTAGGTAGAAACTCTATAAGATGTACTCAGTGCAAGCGATGGACACATAAGATGTGCAGCAATATCAAAGGCAGGTTAACTAGGAAGTTAGTTTTTGTATGCGTAATGTCAGTGTTCATACCCGACAGAGTGTAAGTATCTTGAGAGAAAAGTTGAACATAAGAATCATCAGTTGTGGTGTGCAAGAGAGAAGATTGTGCTGGTATGGACATGTGGCAAGAATAGATGAGGATAGCTGTGTGAAAAAGTGCCACACCCTAGCAGATGAAGGAACCTGTGGAAGAGGCAGGCCTAGGAAGACCTGGGATGAGGTGGTGAAGCACGACCTCCAAACATTAGGCCTCACCGAGGCAATGACTTCTGACTGAGGCCTTTAGAAATATGCTGTGCGTGAGAAGAGCCGGCAAGTTAAGTGGGACCAAAATCGAAGGCCTCTGCCAGGGATGTAGCAAGCCCACTTACGCATAACATTCCTTCTTTGGACACTAAACTCTGCTTGCGAAGACCTGTTGAGGCAAGGGAAATCGAAATCGAACTAAATTTGTAGACTGACACCCATGCCAACATCTCTTCATTGAACACTAAACTCGGCTTGCGAAGACCTGTTGGGGTAAGCAAAAGTGAAATCGTGATGGCACCTGTACCAGTAGATCACTAAGAGCACTGTCCGAGCACGATCGTTACCAGAGCACCAGCTGTCTGGTTTCCATGCCGGGGGCACGTAAATAGCACCATTTGAGTGTGATCGTTACCTACGTCGCCTTCCTGGCACTTGTGCCAGTGGCACGTGAAAAGACATTCGAGCGAGTTCGTTGCCAGTGAGAACAACAATCAAGTGAAAAGTATGATTGCACATGTAATAGGGGCTAGCATAAGAAACTATACATGCAGGTTGAAGGTGCAGCCATTGGTGTCGGTGTAGCAGGAGATGTGGCCAGCCTCTTCATGATTTAGCAGGACAGATAACTTAAGCAATCCCCAGCAGAACAGTCCACAGCTCTTCTACTTTACAATAGCTACGTAGATAACATTAGTATCCTAGTTAAGACCAGTTCTAGTAACAGTAATGTAGAAACTGAGGGGAGCATAATGGAGAGCATCTAGCAAGTAGCTAACTCCATCCACCAAAGTATCACGGTAACTATATATTACCCCACTAGGCACCCCCAACAATAGACTCCCCATCCTTGATACTGAACTTTGGTTAGAGACTGTGAACAACAGAGTGTAGCTCCTCCACTCCTATTACATGAAATCCATAGCTTCAAAATATGTTGTTCACAAGAGCTCAGATTTGTCACATAACATGAAAATTAACATACTGATAGCAGACTTAGGATAATGAACAACATGTCCCCACTATGCAAACCCTGTGAAATGAAGTAACATGTACAGA
The DNA here is from genome assembly GCF_046866305.1 of Octopus bimaculoides. NCBI lineage: Eukaryota > Metazoa > Mollusca > Cephalopoda > Octopoda > Octopodidae > Octopus > Octopus bimaculoides. The sequence goes on from NC_142929.1 coordinate 85,875,700, forward strand.
ACTTCATGTACCACATGCAATTCTCTGGATATGATCAGAAAGATAGGGTTCGAGTATACAAGGGTGCTAGAAAGAAGTTAGATAGCATTATATGTAATGAAACCAGTGGTGCCAGCCCTAGATATAAAAGCAAAGACTGGAATAAGATACAAAGAGGTTGTGACAAAGCAAACGGTGAACAAATCCACAAATATCAAGGGGTAATGTTTGTAGAGGCCACAGTCCATTGAGAACTAGCCTGTAGATTTAGGAAAGCTCTGAAGGAGACCAAACTCAACATTAAGATTGCTGAAAAGCCAGGCAACTCCATCAGGTCACAACTATGTAGGACGTACTCCTTTGAGAATACCATATGCATCAATGATAACTGCATGGCATTAACTGTAGAACTAGAAATGTAGTCTACAGCGTAAGATGCATAGAAGGTGCTTGTAAACACATGATGATGACATACATAGGGAAGACATCTTAGAGCATTGCAGAAAGACTAAATGAACATTTGAGATAGTATGACAACCAAAAGCAGTTCTCCATACTCTACCAACATGCCAAGGACCAATATGGAGGCAACCTGAGTCAACTTGACATCTGCATTTTATCTAAGCACCCAAAGGACCCAACATTCAGACAAATACAGGAGTACGTCATCATAAATGAAACATCTCCAGTACTAAATAGGAAATATACATAGTAGGTAATCATATCCCCATACCCACAGTTTATATTGGTTAGTGGGCTGTTATGTAGATGTATGTGTGTGTGTGCGTGCATGTACATGTATGTAGGCAAATGGATATGAAAATAAACAGATAGACATACAGATGGATAGGTACATAGGTAATACATAAGTATTACAAACAGACAAGCACACATACACACACACACACACACAGATACTCTGAGACATGCACACACAAAGAGACAGAGGTACACACGCACACACATGCAAACACACACACATGCAAACACACACACACATGCAAACACACACACACACATGCAAACACACACATAAAAACGCACAAACACATGAATCTGCAGAATACGTACATGCATACATATACACAAACACACATATACATACATGCATACACGCACTTACATGCATGCATACATACATACATACATACGTACATGCATGCAGACATACATACAAACATATATACATACATACATACATGTATATGCACACAGACATGTGCACACATGCTGACCCACACACATGCACACAAACAAAAGAGCGCAGCTTGGATAACAGACAGAGTCAACAACTATTGAAAAGATTGCAAGATGCAAAGTAAATTTTAGAAAAATAAATAAATGAGTGGAAATTTTACTCTCCCCAGACACAACAGTATATATCATCATCATCATCATCATCATCATCGTTTAACGTCCGCTTTCCATGCTAGCATGGGTTGGACGATTTGATTGAGGACTGGTGAAACTGGATGGCAACACCAGGCTCCTATATATATATATATATATATATATAGGTGCAGGAGTGACTGTGTGGTAAGTAGCTTGCTTGCCTACCTACCACATGGTTCTGGTTTCAGTACCACTGCATGGCACCTTGGACAAGCGTCTTCTACTATAGCCTTGGGCCGACCAAAGTCTAGTGAGTGGATTTGGTAGATGGAAACTGAAAGAACCTCATCATGTGTATATATATATATATATATATATTTACCCGGCAAGGCAAGTGAGAGCATAATCTGTGACCTGCCAGAAGTGTAGCCAGTTGACTTATTCGTATCTTTACTTCATTGGACACTAAAAACTCTGCTTGCAAAGACCTGTTGAGGCAAGTGAATTTGGAATTTGAAATTTGAAATCTGAAATTGAAATCGAACCAAACCTGACGACTGGCACCCATGCCAACCTCTCCTTCATTGGACATTAAACTCTGCTTGCGAAGACCTGTTGGGGCAAGTGAAATCGAAATCATAATTGAACCATACTTGATGACTGGCACCTGCACCAGTGGAGCACTAACAGCACTGTCCAAGCATGTGCATTGCCAGAGCAGCTGTCTGGCTTCCATGCTAGTGGCCCGTAAATAGCACCATTTGAGCATAATCATTACCAGCGTCGCCTTCTAGCACTTGTGCTGGTGACACGCTAGAAAATCATTCAAGCAAGGTCATTGCCAGTGCCACCGGACTGGCTCCCATACAGGTGGCACGTAAAAAACACCTTTTTGAGCATGGCTGTTGCCAGTACCGTGTGACTGGCCCTCGTGCTGGTAGCACGTAAAATCACCCACTACACTCTCAGAGTGGTTGGCATTAGGAAGGACATCCAGGTGTAGAAACTCTGCCAGACCAGACTGGAGCCTGGTGCAGCCTTCTGGCTTGCCAGTCCTCAGTCAAATCGTCCAACCCATGCTAGCATGGAAAGCAGACGTTAAACGATGATGATGTATGTGTGTGTGTGTGTGTATAGCGCAACGGCTATACACACACACACACATACATGAGTTTAAAGGGATATTTTATCCTGGTAGTTACTGTATTTCTTCTTAAATTGGTTTCAGCTGCCAGCTAACCACAATGGTCCTTTTGCAGTCACTGCAGTTGACACATGTATAGGTTCCATAAAGATGTAAATAACTAAAGAAAATTATGGATGTGAAAAATCACCATTCTCTCTCTCTCTCTCTCTCTCTCTCTGTATATATATATATATATATATATATATTTATATATAGTACTATCCATATTAGAAGACACAACATATGAAAAGGTAGAACACCACAGTCAGCAGAAAATAATGAGATGCCTAAAACCCGACAAGGAATACGACTATGACTAACTTCAATAGTAAATCCAGTCAATTCTATGGTATTCCCAAGATATACAAAATGAAAAAAATATGTAATGCATGCAGAGGAGCCACAGACACAAAAGTCAAGGTACCTACTCCTGCATGCAAAACTCACAGCCTTAGTAAATTTTTCGATACCCTCTTAAAACTATTCCTCAAGCATATCAAATGCTACATAAGGGATGACCTAGATATGCTCAATCACCTTCCTCAAACAATAAATAAAAACACCCTACTAGTATCCTTTGATGTAGTCAACCACTATTCTAATATCCCCCACAGCCTATGAATAGGGGCAATCCAATTCTGGCTAGAGAATTACTCTGATGAATTCCCACAATGCATCAAAAAAGAATTTGTAACAGAAGGGCTAAATTCATCTTGGAGAATAACTTCTTTGTATTTAATGACAACTTCTTTTGAGAGAAATCGGAGACTGTGATGGGCATGTGAATAGCCCATCACAGTCTTCCTTTGCTAACCTAGTCATGGGGTGCTTAGAAATCATTCGTTATCATAAGGTGCAGAAACTCATTCTACTTGTACATAGAAAATAACTGGAAAAGATATCAAGATGACTGCTTCATTCTTTGGCATGAAAGTATAAAGAGACTTAAAGAATTTCAAGCACTTATAAAGGGACTTGACATAATCATTCAATTTACGATGGAATATAGCCATTAATAACTTCCATTCCTTGACATCCTCATTAATAAATTCAACAACAAAATAGAAACAGACATATACAATAAGTCAACGGACTCCAAGCAATATCTACCATTTGATTTATGCCACCCTAGACACACTAGAATGAATATCCCTTACAATCTGGCAAAAAGGATTTGTACTATAGTATCTGATACAAGCACCAGGGATACTTGACTACATGTGCTAAAGGATACACTCATTATCAGGAACTACCCACCATCACTAATTGATATAGGCTTTCAATGTGCCCTACAACTCAATATTCACGAACTCAGACACCCCAAACTAAAGGATTTACAACCAAAAGCCCTACCATACATATCCATGCACAAACCCCTAAACAATGATGCCTTTAACACCATCCTCCAGAACATTCCTTTACTAAATAGGGACCATAGAATGGATCAAATCCTCCAAACGTACACCATCATAAAAAGCAAAAGACAGCCCAAGTCAATAAATAGTCTTTTAGCACAGGTCCAAATACACTCATCAACAACATTGAAACTGATGGTAAAAAAATGTGGAAGACCTAACTGTGGTATATGCGTCAACCTAATTGAGGGATCAGAATTCTCCTTCAAATGGGATCAACGTTTTACAGTGAAAAACAACTTCACATGTGCTTCAGAAAACCTAATATATATATTAACTTGCTCAGGGTGTTGAGAACAATACATTGGTCAAACTAAAAACAATCTACGCAAGAAGATGACCGTACTTAGATCCCAGATTAAAATACAGGAATACAGAAAAATAGGATTAAACGAGCACATCAATATTAGTACCACTAACAAACAACCCAACTTTAGAATGCATTAGCAAAGAAGTATATTTTATTGCAAAATATAAACCTCTTTTGAATGCTTTCACAACAGATGAAACTACTACAAGATTCCATGAACAATCTACTGTGTCACACCACTCCCGTCTTTTTCTTTTCTTTCTCCTTCTTCTACTTCTTTCCCTACTCTTACTTCTTTTCCTTCTTCTTCTTCTTCTTCTTCTTCTTCTTCTTCTTCTTCTTCTTCTTCTTCTTCTCCTTCTTCCTCCTCTTCTCCTTGTTCTCCTCCCACGACTGCTCCTGCTTAAACCATCAATTCTCTGTATTCATAAAACTATTTCTCCAGATTTGCTACTACCAAATACCATTCACAAAAGAAGAGAGAGACAGACAATCTGAAGACGATGGAAATATTTACAAAATGTTTCACTTAATTTTTTTTCTCCAACTTAATTGTTTTTCTTATTTTACTCTTAGTTGAAAAAAGTCTAAAAGATGGAAAGTATTACTAAAATATACTTCATGATAAAATCATTTTAGCATTTTCTACCTTGTCTTTTTTCCTTATATATATATATATATATATATATATATATATATATATATATATATATATATATATATATATATATATATATATATATATATATATATATATATATATATATACATATATATACATATATATATATATATATATATATATATAATAGGTGCAGGAGTGGCTGCGTGGTGAGAAGCTTGCTGCCCAACCACATGGTTCTAGGTTCAGTCCCACTGTGTGGTACCTTGGGCAAGTGTCTTCTGCTATAGCTTCAGGTCAACCAAAGCCTTGTGAGTGGATTTGGTAGATAGAAACTGAAAGAAGCCCATCATATGTATTTGTGTGTCGGTGTTTATTCTCTCACCATCACTTGACAACCGATTTTGGTGTGTTTACGTCCCCATAATTTAGCATTTTGTCAAAAGAGACCGATAGAATAAGTACTAGGCTTACAAAGAATAAGTCTTGGGGTTGATTTGTTCGACTAAATGCGGTACTCCAGCATGGCCACAGTCAAATGACTGAAGCAAGTAAGAAAATAAAGAGTTTATATCTGATAATGTAAAGTAATAGGTATGTACTCAGTTCGTTTTACCACTATTCTTTGAAGTTCAACTAATAAAAAGTAATGTTGAAGCTGCCTATCAAAGATGGCTAGAAGTGATTTGTCCTTGAGCAGATGGAAGATGATTGAAGTTGTTACTTCAACAATATATATGCTAACTCACACTAACTTTTACTATGGATCTCCTTAACCCTTTCGTTACTGTATTTATTTTGAGATGCTCTGTGTTTCTTTCAATTACTTTAAATATAACAAAGAATTTAGTAAAATAACTTAGTTATCATTCAGCTAGTGTTAGGAACATAAATTGTGACTAAGGTTTGGTAGAAGATTTTAATTCAAACCTTATGAAAATAAGACATTTGTACTCAGAGCCAGAGTTGGTTTCAGCTGGGTTAATCTTCTGATTATGGATCTACCAACCAATATTGTCTTTTACTTTGGACACTCCTTAATCCCTTAGTGAACTGGTAATTAATAATTGGATTAAGGATGTTCCTTATTTTGTTCTCTCCGATGATAGAATACCTAGCTAATGTGGAAATCTTTACTCAGTAATCAACATGATTAGATATTCTAGAAACAGCTGTAAGAAACTTTACCTATTTACTATAACTGCTCCACACTATGTTTGGATTGTAAATTTAATGCTCTAAAGTGATGCCATACGTTTTGTATGTTTATTCTGTTTTTAATATTGGAGACCTATATAAACCTGTCTTTGACCATGTGGTGCATAAATTTCACACTGCTTGTTGATGTTGCTTCTGTTATTATCTCATGATATGTCCAACTAAGCTAAGAAAATCTCTTGTCTTAATCACATCATCTAATAATATTAACCTGATTTAAACTAACTTTCATATTGCTTGCTTTAATTTTACAATATTTCTTCATGTAGTGTTTTATTCAAGATGTCTTTCCATATTTTGTTAGTTTGCAATTTCTCTAACGGTCAGGTTTTCCTTCTACCTTTCTCTCTAATCTGTCTTGGCTGCTATTTTTCTGTAGTCAAGTTATCCCTTGCTTTCCCTGTTTCCTTACTTTGCGATTGAGTTCTCTGAGCTGGCTGACTTTTCTGTTTCTTCATGATGTGCTCATCCAAACCCCACACCTATACTGGAAATCTCCTCTCTTATACCAGAAATCTCCTTTATTATACCAGTAACCTCCCTCTCTTATATCTGAAATCCCCTCCCTTATATCTGAAACCTCCTCTCTTATACCCTCCTTTTCTCTTATACTGTTGATTCAATTCAAGGCTCCACCACTGCACCAACGCCAGTATGGGAACCCTCTTCTCTGTACCAGAAGATGCTCTCTCTTAATTTAAACTTTAACCCATTTATATCTGCAGTAATAATGCTTTTATTAGCAATGCTTATACTACACTCACTCCCAATAGGAGTAACAATTTTTAACATAATTGAATGATGATGAATTAAAACAAGAACAACCCTTATGACATATCTGTTATCAAACGCTCGTTAAAACTTTCTTTTCAGATGCTGAATAACAAATACATCCCCACTTCCCATGTCCCCTTCAATTTTTTCTGAGTTGGCACTGTCAATGTAGGTACATTGAAAGGTAAGTCTGGCAAAATTGTTGAGATGCTTGAACAGAGGCATGTTGGTGCATGTTGCATTCAAGAGGTAAGGTGGAGGAGAGCTTCAGCCAGGTTCCTCACAGGCAAGACACATAGGTATAAACTCTTCTGGGAAGGTATCAGTGACAGAGCAGGTGGTGTGGGCATACTTCTTGCAGAGAAATGGGTTGATAAGGTCATAAAGGTAGCCAGAGTACTTAAGCTCAGGCTAGTTTTGCAGAATAGTACAGTGATAATTATCTCTGGCTATGCCCCCAAGTGGGATTACCAAATGAAGAAAAGGACCACTTTTATAATACCCTTCTACAGGCTACCTCAAAGATGAAAGCAGATGAGATGCAGTTCACATCTGTACCAGGCAAGAGTGCAACTGATCTCATCTTTGTAGCTTGGAATTTCAACAGGCATGCTGGGCAGTAGCCGGGTATCTCCTATGGTGTACATGGGGGCTATGGAATTGGTTCCTGAAACGAAAAGGAAACAAGTATACTGGAGTTCTGTGATGTGAATAACCTATCAATTTGCAACGCGAACTTCAGGAAACCAGACAGCCACCTGATAACCTATCAACTGGGTGACCACGCCAGCCAGATTGACTACATTCTCACCAGACAGCAAGATACATGGTTGTTCATAAATGTAAAGACATTACTTGGTGAAGAATGTACTCCCCAGCATAGACTGATCATTAGTGCCTTTAGACCTCAGACCAGAAGGGTGCCAAGAAGAAGACTGATCTGGAAAAGCAGGATCTGGAAGCTTAAGTATCCTCTGTATTGTCAGAAATTTAGCAACACCCTAATAGAGAAATTTGATGGGAAAGAGGAACTGGGAATTTCTATGGGACAGCTTGCTGAGTGCCACAGACCAAATCTGCAGCTGGTGCAAAGTCCCATACAAACCGAGTGTGACATGGTGGTGCAATGAATTTAGGGTCAAGGCCATTAGGACACAGAAACATGTCTGGAAGGACTGGAAGTATGGGAGTAGCAGGGAATTGTATCATAGACAGAAGGAAAGCTAGGAAGCAGGTATATTTATCTTGGGAAGTAGCATAAAAGAAGTTTGCCAATGTTCTGTGATGTGAGGACCAGAGACTTGAGATGTTTTGGATTGCAAAATAGTGTGAGAGAGGAAATCGTGAGGTTATAGGAGAGAAATATGTCCATATGGATGATGGTTCACTTCAAATTAATGATTCAGCAAAGAAAGAAGCTTGGAAATGCCATTATGAAAGGCTTCTAAATGTAGAGAATAAATGAGACAAAAAGAGTCTGCCAAATGTTGACTCAACTGAGATCTGCTATCCGAATCAAAAGTAGCTTGGTAGATAAAGCAATTAAGGATATAAAGACAGAGAAAATCCCTGGCCCATTAAGAATCACCACTGAGATGCTTAAAATATCTGACAGAGTAGGATATAGCCTAGTCACCAGTATAGTTAATCAGCTTGTCCATGAGGGAATCATACCCAATAATTGGTGCAGCAACACTATAGTCAACTGCTACAAAGGTAAAGATGATGCCTAAGACAGAATTAATTACAGAGGAATCAAATTGCTGGACTAGGTGATGAAAGTCACAGAAAAGGTCATAGCTCAATTAATTAGGGAGAAAATTAGTGTAGATGAGATGCAGTTCAGATCTGTACCAGGCAAGAATGCACCTGATGCACTGGTTAGGCAACTGCAGGAGAAATATCTAGCTAAAAATAAACCCCTGTACCTAGCGTTTGTCGACATGGAGAAAGCCTTCGACAAAGTCCCCCACTTCCTTATCTGGTAATCAATGTGGAAGCTAGAGATAGATGAGTGGCTGGAGAGAGCTGTACAAGCTATGTACAGGGATGCTGTCAGTAAGGTGAAGATTAGTAATGAATATAGTGGTGAATTTAGGGTACAAGTGGTGGGGAGGTCACCAAGGCTCAGTCCTCATCCACCTCTTGTTCATCTTGTTCCAAGCAATAACAGAGGAATTTAAGACAGGCTGCCCTTGGGAGCTCCTCAATGCTGGTGACCTTGCTCTTATATCCGAATCACTACCAGATCTAGAGAAGAAATTTTGGGTGTGGAACAAGGTCTAGTAGCAAAGTCTTAGTAAGTAGGAAAGCAGACAAATCACAAATCCCTTCAGGTAGATGGCCCTATTCAATCTGTAGAAAAGGCATAGGTACCCAGTGTAAGCTATAGACACAAGAGGTGCAGCAATATCAGAGGAAGGTTAGCAGGGAAACTAGTTGTTGTGCATGGAAGGTACACAACACTAAAAATGTACAGAAAATAGACTATTAAATGCCAGTGGGGTAAGCTAGAAGTAGTTGATAGCTTCTGTTACCTAGGTGACCAAGTCTGTAGTGGAGGTGGATTCACTGAGAGTGTAGCTACTAGAATAAGAATAAGCTGGGCTAAGTTCAGAGAGCTCCTACCTCTGTTGGTTACAAAGGGTCTGTCTCTCAGAGTGAAAGGCAGATTGTATGAAACCTGTGTGTGAACAGCCATGCTACACCACAGTGAAACATGGGCTGCGACTGCCAAGGATGTGTAGGCTTGTAAAAAACGAAGCTAGTATGTTTTGCTGGATGTGCATGTCTGACAACCTGTCTTAAGTTGGGCATAAGAGGCATCAGATGTGGTGTGCAAGAGAGATGACTGCATTGGTATGGTCATGTGATTCGTATGGATGTGGACAGTTGTGTGAAGAAGTACCGATCTCTAACAGTGGAGGGAAGTTGTGGAAGAGGAAGACCCAGGAAGACATGGGTGGTGAAGCATGATCTTTGAACATTGGGTCTCATGGAGGCAATGACTAGTGACCAAGACTTTTGATGATATGCTATGCTTGAGAAATCACAGTTGTGGCCATTGTTGGTGTCATATAACTAGCATCCATGCTGCTGACATGTAAAAAGCACCTTTTGAATGTTGGCCTCATGGAAGCAATGTGGCTGATGCTGGTGTTCTGTAACTAGCGCCTGTGCCAGTGGAATGTAAAAAGCACCTTTCAAGCAATAACAAATGACCTTTGGCAATATGCTGTGCTTGAGAACAAAACCCATCAAGCCAAGTGAAATTGTAATCATGGTAGATACTGGTGTCAAGCAATTGGCACCTATGCCAGTGGCAAGTAAATGCACACATTATACTCTCGGAGTGGTTGAAATTAGGAAGGGCATCCAGCCATAGAAACCATGCTAAATCAGACTGAAGTCTGGGTGCCACCCCTCAGATTACCAGCCCTGGTCAAACCGTCCAACCCATGCCAGCATGTACAACAGACATTAAATGTTGATGATGGTGATGATGTATGTATGTATTGATTAGTGTGTGTTCTTTAGAACACTGCAGACTGTGATAAATATTTGAGAAATCATCTACAACAAATGCTTAAAAGCATGGATTATATTGGCTGATGGAATTTTATTAGCATTGGCAGATGGCACTGTTATATTCCATGATTTCATCATAAATTGTAAATCATTAGCAAAAGACAGTCAAACACTGAGTGCCAGATGAAAAATCTGTTGAGCCATTACAATTTAACACTGGTCAAACAATCAGTAATGTCACAAAATGTTGGTGGGCTATACATAAATTAACTATTAGTGACAGAAATAGCTTTTGTAATGAATATTAATGAACAAATCCATTCAATGTTTGGCTGCCTGTTTGCTAACGATTCACAATTTATGAAACCACATAATAAAACAGTGCCATTTTCTGGTGCCAACAAAATTTCATCAGCTGATATAATCTGAGCTTTTTAACATTTGTTGTCTATATGAGATAATTTACCACAGTCTACAGTGTTCTGAACAGCACACTTAAGTTTAGTTGAATTGCTAATTAGTATTTGTTACAAAGTCTGCTTTTGTCACTAAATAGCTAATATGAGGGTTGGCTGAAAAGTTCATAGGCTGAGCAAAACTCCCATGGATTGTGACCAAACGAGGTTTATTTTTCAACATAATTCCCCTTGCAGTACTCATACTTCTTCCATTGGTGTTAGTGTTTGAATCCAATTGGTGAAGAAGTTTTCATCCTGTAGGTCAAAAAAATCATCAACAGCAGATATGATGTCATCACTGTGATAATGGTTCCCAGTCAAGAGTTTTCATGTTGTGAATGGATGATAGTCAGGTGGGACCAAATAAGGAGAACAGGGAGGTCGATCAACCAGCTCAAAGCCACACTCATGCACAGTAGCCATTGGAACCAAGGACTTATGTGCTGGAGCATCGTCCTGATGAAACAAGACCTCTTTCATCAGTTTTCCTGGACATTTGGTCTTGATAGCCTTTTATAACTGCCTCAGAAAGTTGGCATAGTACTCTCCACTGATGGTGTGGCTCATTTGAAGCTATCAATAAACACGATGCCTTTTACATCCAAAAAACTGAGGCTATAATTTTCCCTGGGGAAAAAAACGATGTTGGCCTTCTTTGGAGCAGGTGAGGAAGGATGTTTTCACTGCATGGATTGTCTCTTTGTCTTTGGCTCAAAGAAATGGAGCCAACACTCATCCTGGGTTAGGAAATGCTCAAGGAAACCAGCTGGATCTGCCTGAAATAATGTCAGATTTTCTGTAATGTGATCAGCCTAGTGCACTTTAGATCAGCTGTCAGAAGATGTGGCACCCACTGAGGAGAAACCTTCATCATGTCAAGTCCATTGTGCAGAATACTCTCAGCTCTCTTCTGAAAACTGTAGACAAAGAAAATCCAAATCAAAATACATGTGAATTAGCAAAACAGCTCAATTAAATTCACACTTTCACGAACTACTCTTTTACTTGTTTCAGTCATTTGACTGCGGCCATGCTGGAGCACCACCTTTAGTCAAACAAATCGACCCCAGGACTTATTCTTTGTAAGCCTAGTACTTATTCTATTGGTCTCTTTTGCCGAACCGCTAAGTTACGGAGATGTAAACACACCAGCATCAGTTGTCAAGCGATGTTGGGGGAACAAACACAGACACACAAACACATACACACACATATATATATACATATACATATCTACGACGGGCTTCTTTCAGTTTCCGTCTACCAAATCCACTCACAAGGCTTTGGTCAGCCTGAGGTTATAGTAGAAGACACTTGCCCAAAGTGCCATGCAGTGGGACTGAACCCGGAACCATGTGGTTGGTAAGCAAGCTACTTACCACACAGCCACTCCTGCACCTATATGAATCTAAATTGGTAAGTGGGTCCCTCATCATCTGAATGCATCTTAGCCTGATCAAAGAGCTACCATCCACTTGTCATTGACAAGTAGACTCTACTTAGAAGGCACTGGTTGGCTCAAAACTACAGTAAAATACACTTGGATGGCTGGTTGCATGTGTTTCTGTATTGTCCTGTTTTGTTAGTCATGAAAACCAATTCAGTCATTCTCAACATGTTTAAGTATAGAATTATCCCTATGGAAGCAACATATCAGGTCATCGCATAAGTTCTGTCCGATTTTACCTTTTTTAGAATTGAATAAAATTTAATAATATTTTAGAATGTCTAATAGAATTAAAAATTATTTTTATGCATTGGTGTACATTTAAACTAATTAAATATTATTTTACAGAATAATAGAATTAAAATTTTTTGATTAAAACCCTTTCTAACATGGAAATATCCAAAGAGCATTTGAGGCACATAATGCTTTATGAGTACAAAAAAGGAAACTCTGCAGCCGAAGCGACTCGAAACATACACTCAGTTTATGGGAAGGAATGCTTGAATGAAAGAACTTGCAGAAGATGGTTTGCAAAATTCAAAAGTGGAGATTTCAGCCTTGAAGATGAAGATCGAACAGGACGTCCAGTTGCGTTTGCTGATAAGCTCCTTGAAGCATTACATAAAGAAAATCCAGCATTATCAGTTGAAGAATTGGCAATAAAGCTTACTTCAAACCAAACAACTGTTCATCATCTTCAACAAACTGGAAAGGTTCCTAAACTTGGAAAATGTGTGCTTCGTGAATTGTCTGAAAGCAACCGCAAATCTCAAGTTGACATCTGCTCTTCTCTTCGTTTTTGTGAACTCATTTCACCCTTTTTGGATAGACTTGTGACTGGTGATGAAAAATGGATCTTCTATCGAAATGTTAAACGTCATAAACAGTAGTTTGGTAAAAGGGAAAAAATTCAACCACAACTGAGAAGGGAACTTCGTGGGAAAAAGGTTCTTCTCTCTATCTGGTGAGATTGTAAAGGAGTAATTCACTTTGAATTGTCACCACCCAATGCAACAATCAATGCTCTAGTCTACTGTCAGCAATTAGAGCGTTTGAACCAAGCTTTGATGAAAAAAAGACTCACTCTAGTGAATTGAAAAGGAGTGATGTTTCATCAGGACAATGCGTGACCCCACACTGCAAAGATCACAATTGGTTGGGAAAAAATTCCTCATCCACCTTATTCTCCCGGCCTTGCTCCTTCAGACTACCATTTGTTTCATAGTTTACAGAATCATTTGGGGGACATAGCTTTTGCAAGCTAGGAGGAAGTTGAAACTGACATTTCAGAGTTCTTCGCTTTGAAACCAAAAGAGTTTTACAATGATGGGATTAAAAAGCTTGTAAATAGATGGAAGGAAATCATAGATAATCAGGGAAAGTACATTGATGATTAAATTTAACATTTGGTCACTTGTTTTCTTTATTCAAAATTCAGACAGAACTTATGGGATGACCTGATAGTTGCTGATGTGCATGCCACTTAGTCAAACTTGAATGTCACATAAAACAGTGTTGAATAAAATATGTAGTGGCGTCTAATACCAGTCAACATTTTGGCGAGTTCGTCCACGCATGCGCAGGGACATGTCTTCTGGAAGGCATGCAGGAATCCTTCATGCGCGTGCGTGGTCATCCTATATCCAAGCGTTCCCGTTTTTCTCTACCTCTTAGCAATGAACCTTCGAGGACACCAGATGTTTTTAAGAGCCACTCCGTCAACTCTACCTTGAGTCAACACAGTCTACCACGGAGACAGTGAAGAATGACTTAACCCTCCAGCAACTACACCAACGCCGTCTTCAGACCAACCATAAAGGGTGACCTGGCAAAGCTGTTACTCCGAGATGTAAAGCTGAGCAACTCGTAATAAATATTTGTTATGCTGTTTTTCAATTCACTCAGCGTTTTCGTTTCTTTATTGAAGAAAATTGATCGTACAGGATAGGGTTACCCAAGGATGGTGGCCCTATCACCTACAAACTGGTGACCCCTAGAAAAGAATTTTGAGCAGCCGACATGTGGACCTACAAACTGGTAACCGCAGAAAACGAATTTCACGAAGCATGATTCTGAACCAGCACTCATTCAGCCACTATTGTGAAGGATAAAACGGAGCATTTTTCTGCAACAAAGCCGACATCTGTCTGTCTCTTGCGTCATTTCTATTTTCTGTCTTACACAGTGAAGAAGAAGAAGAAACAATTAAAAAAGCACATGGTGTCAGTGTGTGCTATAGTTGTATTTATACTACATCTCACCACTAACATTTCGCTCTTTATTTACGTCTAACAGGACAACAGGAAAAAAAAAATATAACACACTTAATTTCTCTGCCCTGTATTGTATTTTCCTTGCAGGAAAAAAAAAAATGAGAAGGTTGGTGACAATTTTTTTTCCTGCACGCATTACAAAGCAACACACACACACAGAAGAAAAAAAAAAGCAAACAACATTGTTTTTTTTTTACGAAAATTTTTTTCTCTCTTGTGCACACTGTTGCTTCCAAACACAAAACAAGATGCAAAAATACGCCAATACCAACCAATCAGAGTAGTGGACACAACACGGTCCAAAGATGTGACCGAAAGCTCGATATTATCTGCTACATCCACATTCGCATATTGAGAGAGAAGTTTCACTACGGAGTCTCCTACTATTCATTTTCTTTCTCTTCATCGGCGGTGTTGTTTTTTTTTTTGGTGTCCTCGTATTGAGAAAATTTTATTCATTGTTTCTTTTCTTTCCTTTTTCTCTTTGATGGAATCATCCTTGAACAGAAATGTCGTCACACATGTTACCCCCATTCACTGGTGATGCACTTTTATGGTTCGCTCAATTAGAGGCACATTTTGACGCACATGAAATTTCTCCTTCAAAACAACTAAAATTGCTATATTGTAGCTTGCCATCACAGCTCGCAACATCTGCCAGAGAGATTTAGTTACATCTCCAAACCCAGACACCACTTATGCATCTGTAAAAGCAGAAGATTTTCTTCTCGCGATTGCCGTCTCGTGCGGACAATCTTGGCGACAGCACTTGACGCCAACATGGTCGATCAAGTCGCCACAATGGCGGATAAGATTCTCGAATTTTCCACCCAGCCTGCACGTGGTGCCTGTCTCTGTTCTGAGGATTCATCAACAGCCTCCCTTGTATGATGCCTTTGCTGATAAGCTCGAAGAGCTCACGCATTGGTTGGACGCTCTATGCCGTGATAACAAGCCATTTTCCCGCTCTCGCTCTCACAGATATCGTGGTTCTTTACCTGGACGACGTCCTGGATTGTGCTGGTACCATACTAGGTTTTCTGAAAAGGCACACAAGTGCATTCAGCCATGCTCTTTTAAATTGTTGGAAAACTTCCAAGGGAGGAATTGAGCACGTCAATTTCCTCCTCTTTTAATCGAGCAATTTTTGTCAAGGACCAGGTGTCGAAGAAGTACTTCATGATTGACACCGGGTCGTGCTGTAGTATTTGGCCTCTTCGCCTTATTACTGACAAACCTAGGCGTTCACCTATAGTTATGCACTCGATTGATTCCTCCCCGATAAATACATTTGGTCAGCTTTCTCTGCGACTAGACATTGGTCTTCGTAGAGATTTTCAATGGGTTTTTGTCATAGCTGACATACCGCATCCTATTTTGGGTGCGGATTTTTAAAATCATTTTAACTTATTGGTAGATGTTCGGCGTCGGAGGCTTGTTGATGGTTCGACATCTCTCTTTATGCCGGCAAAGGGCTCTACCAACCCAACTCGTAGCCCAGCATTTTTTATTGCCACTGCTGGGGATGTTTTTCATTCACTGCTAGCTTCCTTTCCCGAGCTGGTGGACATAACTTTTAGGCCGGCTAAGCCAGCACATTCCACTCTCCATTTTATCACGACTGATTTTTCGTGCCCACAGCGTCTGGCACCGGACCATCTCAAGACAGTTAGGGCTGAGTTTGAAATGTGATTTATTCTGATTTTCGCCCGGTTGGGGACTATCATCGACTTAATGCTGTAACGGTGCCTGACCATTATCTGCAGGATTTTTCAGCTAATCTACATGGCTGTACTATTTTTTCTAAGATTGATCTGGTTCAGGCTTATCACCAGATTCCAGTTAATCCAGAGGACATTCCCAAAACTGCCATCACTACTCCTTTTGGCTGTTTTGAATTTTTTTTTTATGAGCTTTGGTCTGCGGAATGTGACAAGCACTTTCCAAAGATTTATAGATGAAATTGTTCGTGGGCTTGATTGTGTATTTGCTTACATTGATGACTTACTCATCGCTAGTGATCCAAATGAGAATCATCTCCACCATTTGTCGTAACTTTCTCAGTGACTCCGTGCCTATATTGTAAAGATAAACCCCGATAAGTGTGTTTTCAGGAATTTCTGGGGCACTATATTGATTCTAATGGGATCAAACCTCTTCCTGCTAAGATCGATGCCATTCAGCGCATCGCATCCCCTTCTTCTTTGCGTCAACTTCACCATGTTTTGGGTATGGTCAATTTTCATCGCTGTTTCATAAACCGATGTGCGGACAAGCTGCTTCCTTTAACACAGCTGCTGAAGGGCAATTCTAAAAAGATGCCCAACTCACTCTTTCAGCTGAGACATTGTCTGCCTTTGAGTCAGTGAAACAGGAACTATCCTCAGTTCCTGTTCTTGCACATCCAGCTCCTGATGCTCCGCTTTCTTTATCTGTGGATGCATCAGATTCTGCAGTTGGTGCTGTTTTGCATCGCTGCCACAGTAAAGCTTGTTATTGCTCAGTTCTTTTGGCCCAATATGCGGCAATCGATTACCACTTGGGCACGCTCTTGTATGAAGTGTCAGAGTGCTAAAGTCCATAGGCATGTTCGTGCTCCGCTTGGGCAGTTTCCTTCTCCTGAGGCCTGTTATTTGTTATGGTGTTTTTCAATTCATTCAGCGTTTTCGTTTCTTTATTAAAGTAAATTGATTGTACAGGATAGGGTTACCCAAGGATGGTGGCCCTATCACCTACAAATACATCCATGTTTAACAAATATATTTTCTGTCATGCTTAACATGTTTGAATATAATTAGACATGGTTAGGCATCCTCAATAATTATCATCATCATAATGTTTTTCACTATCACTCTCATAGCATTAACAATGGCAGATATTGCTAATATTGTTAATAATAGTATCACCAAACTCAAAAACAATTGAATAGAGAATATAGGTTACCACTATTTCTATGGGCACAATAATCCTAACAGAGTCATAGCTGAATGCATAAAATTAATGGACCACATAGAGGTTACTATTAACTGTAGTAACAACTATTATTACTGATGGTAGCAGGAATACTAGTTAGAAGAGCAATTGTACACAGTAAGAATACTATTAATGTCAGTTATAATAATTTAGGTATCCATATGAGTAGTAACAATAATTGTAATATGAATAACCATAATTATGACCACAATTTTAATGTTAATAAGTGACAGTAATGTACATGGTTCTAATCATATGACTAACAATAGTGCTAATTATATTTTCCATGGCTAACTGTGCGCCACTTGTAATCGGAGACGAATGATTTCAGAATATCTATTAATTGCCTCTTGAGGAACCATTACCTATGTTATTATGTTGTCCATTAATGTAAAGTGACCAGTACATGGACCCACTCTACTAGAATTTACAATGGTGCAATGATTGACTCTAAGTGCTGATTCCTTGCGTGCAAATACCCATACAGATTTTATTTTTGGCCATAACTTTTATATTTTTTATTTGATTTTAATGTGAAATTTGAGATGTAGGTAAATTTTGTGGTGGGGGGAGATGGTAAAGGTGTTTAATTCAAAAGGGCACAAATGCAAATAAGTATTTCCTTAGAGACATTCTTATTGATTTTGTAGAAATTTTACACGTGATTACAGGTCATGTCTATTAGATGATGCCAGCATGAAGAGTTGACAAAAAATCAATAATTGCGCATGAGCAGGAGATTTTAAGATATCAAAAGGCTTTTTGTATACAATTACCCACAGGATTAATATTGTATGCTGTAACTTTTACAGAATTCATCTGATTTTGAAGAAATTTGACATTTAGGTAAAGTTTATGGTCAGCATCATGTAGTAGAATTACTAGTGGTGAAAGGCAGAAATTGTCAAAATTCATTCACAATAAAATAATGAACTGATTTTGAAGAAAGTTGACCCATGAGTAAAATTAAGCACTTCATGTAATGTATTGGGATTCAAAAGTCAATGAGATATTTTCATGTAAATGGTCATATGGGTTCTATTTTATGACATAACCATGACACTTTTCTTTGGATTTTGCTGAGATTAGACATGCTGATCAATTTTGTATAGAGGGTGGCATTAAGGGGAGAGAAATAAACAATTATCACTCTCAGCAGGTCAAGTTTGACTGTGATTTCAGATGGTCCAGTATGTTGAAAGCATTAACTGGGTAAAATCCATGCCGAATCAGATATAACATCTTAATGGGGAAAGTAGAAGATTTCAATACAAGGTCAGAGATGGGCTTTAACTTCAACACGGAAAACACGAGCAATGCCGGGTCCAACAGCTAGTAATCTATCTAATTGGCCATCTGTATCCACCACTTCAAAGCTGAAGGTATTCCTCATGACATTTCCTTGATCAGGATTGATAATGGAATATCTATGTAATTTATGCTGCTACCCCCTCAATGTATTACATGAGATTAAAGACCTCTTTCTTGATTGCTTGTCTGATGTAATTATCTCATGTCGTCATTGATATTATAAATCTTTCTCTTATTACATAAACTATTTCACTCTTCTCCTTCACTATTATACTTCCTACTTAACCACTATATTTAGCTACATTTAGAGAATACTTATCTTTAGCACTCACCAACCAGTGTTTTACCATCTCCTATCAGGATGCTGTTATATTTCTTGCATCTCCTCTCCAGTATAACTGATCCTTATACTTAATGTGACAAAAACGTTTTACAATGCTCAGAACAGTCCCCAGTTAGTGTCATTATAGCTTTTATTTTTTATGTTTTTCTCTCTGTTATACATCCTCTGTCTGCTACCAAGCATCTCTCAAATTGATTAACCTGCATAGCTAATTTTTCTAACTTTTAATTTTATAGCCAATTTTAATTCTGACATCTTTTAATTACCAATGTTCTCTCAGCCTTCTCTCTCCATCTCCTTTTCTCTTTATACTTCACACTATAACAAATCCTCTACTCTTCTTATCTTTCTTTTCCTATTGAAATTGTATATAGTTATAAACATTGTTCTCTACTAAGCTACATGCCAGTTTCTTCCAATAATAGCAAATTTTGCTCTACAGGTATCACAAAATCCATACCATCCATACACCAATAATATTACTGAAGATTCTTTTCTGCATGTCTGTATTTTAAAAAATACATCTTTGCAGAAATTAAAGACACATCATAAACCATTCCAGGGTTGGCTTATGTAATTTTGATATTTGTAAGGCACTGGCTATATTTACTGTCAAGTTAATTATCTCTAATGTTTTCCTCTCTGTCTTTTTCTAAATATGGATGCCCATTCAAATGTAGATTGCATCAAATGCAGTTACTAAACTGTCTTATTTTTACCAGGCAAAATAAATTAATATTTCAGCCATGAAATCCTGGGTAGCAGTATTTCACAAGATTTTTCATGGGTTTACAATAATAATAAACTTTTCTACTATAGGTACAAAGCCTGAAACTTTGGGGGAGGGGGTTAGTCAATTTCATCGACCCCAGTGCACAATTGGTACTTAATTTATTGACCTTGAAAAGATGAAAAGCAAAGTTGATCTCGGTGGCATTTGAACTCAGAGAATAAAGACTGACGAAATGCTGCTAAGCATTTTGTCTAGTGCCAGCTTGCTGCCTTAATAATAATTGATAATAATGGTCATTTCAAATTTTGGTACAAGGTCAGCAATTTCGAGGAGTGGGTAAGTCAATTACATCAACTCCAGTGATCAACTGGTATACATTTTATCAACCCTTAAAGGATGAAAGATAAAGTTGACCTTGGTGGCATTTGAACTCAGAATGTAAAGATGGATGAAATGCCACTAAGCATTTTACCCAGTGCATTAACAATTCTGCCAGCTCACTGCCTTAATAATAATACACACATAGAATATATACATAACGTATGTTTACAACATGGCCACAACCTCGGGCTGAAACCAGTGGAGTATCGTGTGTATATACGATACACATAGTTAGATAACATTATATGTAATGAAACCAATGGTACCTGCCCTAGATATAGAAGCAGAGACTGGAACAGGATACAAAGAGGTTGTGACAATGCAAACAGTGTGAACACGTAGTATAAAACCCACAAATATCATAGCCCATGATATCACCAACAATGCAAATAACATGAAATACCTCACCGGTAAAATTTCCACTCATTTACTTATTTATTTTACTAAAATTTTTGTTGTCTTGCAACCTTTTCAAAAGTTAACTCTGTCCATAACTCAAGCTGCGTTCTTTTTGTTTGTTTGTGTGCATATATGTGCGTCAGTGTGTGTACACATACACATGTATGTATGGATGTGTATTTCCATGTGTGGACGTGTTTCTCCATATGTGTCTTTGTGTGTGTGTATATGGTCATGTGTTTCAGTCTTCATTTTCATGTGTGTGTGCGCTTGTCCATATTATCTATGTACCTATCCGTCAATATGTCTATCTGTTTACTTTCATATTCATTTGCCTACATACATGTGCATATATACACACACACATACATATATCTACATAACAGCCCAACTAACTATTCTACCAGTATATAAATATAAACTGTAGGTATGGAGGTATGATTATCTACTACATATATTTCCTATTTAGATGTTTCATTTATGAGGACGTACTCCTGTATTTGTCTGAATGTTGGGTTCTTTGGGTGCTTGGATAAAATGCAGATGTCAAGTTGACCCAGGCTGCCTCCATGTTGGTCCTTGGCATGTTGGTAGAGTATAGAGGTATAGAGAACTAGCCCGTAGATTTAGGAAAGCTCTGAAGGAGACCAAACTCAACATTAACATTGTTGAAAAGCCAGGCAACTCCATCAGATCTACATCTATGTAGGGCTTTGAGAATACCATATGCACCAATGATAACTACACGGTATGTAGGATTAGCCCTGACATTAACTGTAGAACTAGAAATGTAGTCTACAGCATAAGATGCATAGAAGGTGCTTGTAAAGACATGACAATGACATACATAGGGGAGACATCTAGGAGCATTACGGAAAGACTAAATGAACATTTGAGACAATATGATGACGAAAAACAGTCCTCTATACTCTACCAACATGCCAAGGACCAACATGGAGGCAGCCTGGGTCAACTTGACATCTACACTAGTGTAGCAATAATTGGGTACCCTCCCAGCAGTATATTGGATAGATACTATCCCTTAGTAGGTTGAACCCTCAACCCCTAACTCTCTCGCATTATATATATATATATATATATATATAGCACACAAGATATATTTGCTGCTTGTTTGTTTAACATTTTTT
Organism: Octopus bimaculoides; assembly: GCF_046866305.1. NCBI lineage: Eukaryota > Metazoa > Mollusca > Cephalopoda > Octopoda > Octopodidae > Octopus > Octopus bimaculoides. The sequence goes on from NC_142929.1 coordinate 85,897,530, forward strand.
CCAATGTAGCACGAGTTCAACCATGATAAATATACATATATATCACCATCATCATTTAACGCTCACTTTTCCATGCTTGCATGATTCAGACAAAATTTGTTAAGACAGATTTTCAATAGCTGGATACACTTCCTGTTGCCAACCCTCACATGTTTCCATGCAAGGTAATATTTTTTCATACCTAGATGTTTTATCACCATGAAGATTGGAAATGAACAACATTGCTTATATAATGATGATTCTCATTTACAAGCATCATATAATGTCTAGAGAAGGGTACATACAAACATACATGAGAGAAGTACAGAAACAGGTGTGTTGCTGTAAAGGAAATATATGGTTACTCTAGTTGGAGAGAGAGAGAGAGAGAGATGGTGACAATGTGCCATGGTGTACCTTCAAGTTGCAAAGAGGTGAATGTAAACAGAGTGGTACAGAGGACTGAGCAGGGTGAATGAGCAGGAAGTTCACAAGAGTGCAAAGAAGGTGAAGGTAGTGAATGGTGACATGGGTATATAGGGGAGTGACTGGATAGCAATGATACAGTTGACAGGAGGAGGATAAGAGAGTGAGATAACAAAGTAGCAGAAACAGTGGTGGTGGTGGATGGGGTGGGGGAAGAGACAAGAATAGTGTATGAAGAGATGTAGTTTGGATGGAAATACAGCACCTCCAGAACTCAATTTTGCAGAGGTGAGTGGGTCTTCTCAAGAACTTTGCAAACTCATTTTATATTCTCCTTCGTGTGAAAATCCCAAAGAATATTCTCCCTCATGTCGTATTTATTGCCTGTCCACCTAACTCGGACCCCTCTCTCTCTCTCCCTTACCCAAAATCCCAAAGAATATTCTCCCTCGTGTTGTATTTATTGCCTGTCCACCTAACTCGGACCCCTCTCTCTCTGCCTCACTGTCTCTCTCTTTTCGATTTTACCACCCCGTTCACCAACACTTCCCCACCTAACCAGAACTCTATATAAACCAGTGCAATGCTCTGTTTCTCCTACTCGATTTTCAATTCCTCTGCTGATAGAATACGAATTTCAGAAGATGATGAGATAAGAAATTTTATCCTTTCAAACTCGTTCATGTACTCCTATTTATGCATAGATCATAACCCAATCTACCCCCCATTCGTTCTTTATTATTTATCTATTTCTTTACCATGTAAACATAGTCCAATAGATTCGTCTTCCTTGTTTGTCTTTAACCCATTACCTCCCATAATTCTATTAACTGGAATTTTTTTTTTATGAAACTTTGATTTCTAGCATAAAACAGCCTTAGAAACACGCTGGAATGATCAAAACAACATTTCAAAATAACATTTTAAATAGAAATAAGCAAGATATTGGGTGAAAAATTAGCAAACCTCATTTGAATATCAGAGAAATATACCTAGTAGATATAGCAAAAAGGTTAGGTATGTGTAAATATTGACTGATAATTATGAAATTTATAATTTTTAAGTGATCTCATGAGATCACTGGAAGGTAATGGGTTAAGTTCATGCATATCCATTAATTGTCACATTTTATTTTATTTATTCAAGTTTATCATTTCATTAATTCATTCTCTCTAAATATTACCATAGTATACAAGTGCAGAAGATGCTCTCATCTAAACTTGCTGGCTTGTGGTATGCCCACCCTCTCCACCTTTACCGAAAGTTCTTATCCTCTGTCATGCTTGGCTGTCTCCCGCGAACACTTCTAAGGGCTTAATGCCATCCCCACCCTACCTAGGGTTCATCGATCATACAGCGCATCAAAATGGTGTAGTGTATGCAGGTTGTAGGATATTGTTTGTTTATGAATTCTGCCAAATGCAAGCTTTCTTTTCAGGTACATGACACTGTTGTCCCTCATCCCAGGGTTTCACAGGCCCACACTTCCCACACCCTCAGAGTTGGCACATTGAAAGGTAGGTCTGGTGAGATTGTTGAGATGATTGAACTGAGATGTGTAGATTTGTGCTGCATCCAAGAAGTAAGGTGGAGAGGAGTTTCCGCTAGATTCTTCACAGGCAAAAGATTTTCTGAGCAGGGAACACTGATGGGGTCGGGGGGCGTGGGCATACTTCTTGTGGAGAAATGGGTTGATAAGGTAATCGAGGTAGTCAGAGTACTTAAGATTAGATTAGTGCTTCACCTCAACCGGGGCTACCGGATGGGTAGAAAGACCAATTTTATGACACATTATTGCAGACTACCTCGTTGAAGAATCACAGGAACCTTCTCTTTGTGGCTGGTGATTTCAATGGACATGTTGGACAACATGCAGGGGGCTTCCATCCAGTACATGGAGGCTATGGCTTTGGTTCCCGCAATGAGGAAGGAACCAGACTGCTGGAGTTCTGTGATGCAAATGATCTTACAGTTTGCAATACCAACTTCAGGAAACCCGCCTATCACCTAGTGACCTACCGTTCTGGCAGACACACTAGCCAAATTGACTACATCCTCGCCAGAAAAAGGGAAAGATGGCTGCTTATAAATGCCAAAACCTTCCCAGGCGAAGAATGTGCTCCTCAACATAGATTAGTAGTTAGCGACTTCGGGATCAGGGCTAAATGGATGCCCAGAAGTAGACCAGCTTGACGGAGGGTCTGGAATCTTAAAGATCCCGCAAATAGACAGAGATTTAGAGACATATTACTTGAAGCCTTCAATGAAATAGAAGGGGATATAGCATCACATAATGTGGAACAACTGGAAGTTTCTATGGGACAACCTGCTGAGAGTCACCGACCAGATCTGTGGATGGTGCAAAGTCCCCTCTCGACCCAAGGTAACGTGGTGGTGGAACAATGTGGTTGACAGTCCTACTAGACAAAAGAAACAGGCTTGGAAGGACTGGAAGAACTGGAAGAACGAAGGTTGCAGGGAATTGTATCAGACTGCAAGAAGGGAAGCTAGGAGACAGGTTTATTTAGCCAGAGGGGAAGCAGATGAGAAAAAATTTGCCAATGTTCTGCGCCGTGAGGACCAAAGACTTGAAGTATTTCGTGTTGCAAGACAGTGTGTGAGAGAGAATTATGATGTCATAGGAGAGAAATGTGTCCACATGGATGATAATTCACTTGTGCTAAACGAGGCTGCAAAGAGAGGGGTTTGGAGACGCCACTATGAAAGGTTGCTCAATAAAGAGAATGAATGGGAGAAAGAGAGTCTGCCGAATGTCAACCCAACAGAGGGACCAGTTATCCTTATTGACAGTACCTTGGTAGATAAAGCAATCAAGAGTATAAAGACAAGGAAAGCCTCCGGCCCATCAGGAATCACTGCAGAGATGCTCAAAATATCTGGCAGTGTCGGCTATAGCCTAGTCACCCGTATAGTTAACCAGGTGATACACAAAGGAGTCATACCCAATGACTGGTGTAGCAGCACCATAGTCAACTGCTACAAAGGTAAAGGTGACGCTTTAGATACAAACAATTACAGAGGTATTAAGTTGTTGGATCAGGTAATGAAGGTCATAGCCCAACTAATTAGGGAGGGAGTCAGCTTAGATGAGATGCAGTTTGGGTTCGTGCCAGGGAAAAGCACCACTGATGCTATATTTCTGGTAAGACAGCTACAGGAGAAATACCTAACCAAAGATAAACCTCTGTACCTAGCTTTCGTTGACATGGAGAAAGCCTTTGACAGAGTCCCCTGATCTCTTATCTGGTGGTCAATGAGGAAACTAGAGATAGATGAATGGTTAGTGAGAGCTGTGTGAACCATGTACACGGATGCTGTCAGCAAGGTGAGGGTTGGCAACGATTATAGTGAAGAATTCCGGGTAGAGGTAGGGGTCCTCCAAGGTTCTATCCTCAGCCCCCTCCTATTTATGATAGTCCTCCAGGTATTAACACAGGAATTCAAGACAGGATGCCCCTGGGAGCTCCTCTATGCTGAATCACTATCAGAACTAGAGAAGTTTCAGGTGTGGAAGCAAGGATTAGAATCAAAGGGCCTTAGAGTCAACCTAGCTAAAACCAAAGTCCTAATAAGTAGGAAGGTAGACAAAACACAAACCCCTTCAGGTAGATGACCCTGCTCGATCTGTAGAAAAGGGCGTAGGTAGAAACTCTATAAGATGTACCCAGTGTAAGCTATGGACATGTAAGAGGTGCAGCAATATCAAAGGAAGGCTAACTAAGAAGATAGTTTTTGTATGTGGCAGATGTTCAGGTGCAATAAACACTGAAGATGTGCAGAGAACAACTTCTACCACATTCTAGGGAGAAAAACTAGAATTAGTTGATAGTTTCCGTTACCTAGGTGACCAAGTCAGTAGCGGGGGAGAGTGCGCTGAAAGTGTAGCCGCTAGAATAAGAATTGCCTGGGCAATGTTCAGAGAGCTCTTACCTCTGCTGGTGACAAAGGGCCTCTCACTCAAATTAAAAAGCAGACTGTATGATGCATGTGTATGAACAGCCATGCTACATGGCAGTAAAACATGGGCCATGACTGCTGAGGACATGCGTAAGCTCGCAAGGAATGAAGCCAGTATGCTCCGATGTATGTGTAATGTCAGTGTGCATACTCGACAGAGTGTAAGTACCTTGAGAGAAAAGTTGAACCTAAGAAGCATCAGTTGTGGTGTGCAAGAGAGACGATTACGCTGGTATGGTCATTTGGTGCCACAGCCTAGCGGTTGAGGGTACCTGAGAAAGAGATAGACCCAGGAAGACCTGGGATGAGGTGGTGAAGCATGACCTTGGAACATTAGGCCTCACAGAGGCAATGACTAGTGACCGAGACCTTTGGAAATATGCTGTGCATGAGAAGACCTGACAAGACAAGTGGGACCATAACCCGTGGCCTTTACCAGGGGTGTAGCCAGTCCACTTATGTGCACCTTTCCTTCTTTGGACACAAAACACTGCTTGCGAAGACCTGTCGAGACAAGTGAAATCGAAATTGAACCAAATTCGATGACTGGCACCCATGCCAACCTCTCCTTCATTGGACACTAAACTCTGCTTGCGAAGACCTGTTGGGGCAAGTGAAATCGAAACTGAACCAAATTCGATGATTGGCACCCGTGCCAGTGCAGCGCTGACAGCACCATCCGAGTGGGATCACTGCCAGAGCAGCGGTTTGGCTTCCGTGCTGGTGGCACACAAAAAGCACCATCTGAGCGTGATCATTACCAGCGTCACCTTACTGGCACCTGTGCCGGTGGCATGTGAACAAAACATTTGAGCGAGGTCGTTGCCAGCAATGCTGGACTAACTCCTGTGCAGGTGGCATGTAAAAAACACCATTTGAGCGTGGCCATTGCCAGTACCGCCAGACTGGCCCTCGTGTCAGTGGCACGTAAAAGCACCCACTACATTCTCGGAGTGGTTGGCATTAGGAAGGGCATCCAGCTGTAGAAACTCTGCCAGATCAGATTGGAGCCTGGTGCAGCCATCTGGTTCACCAGTCCTCAGTCAAATCGTCCAACCCATGCTAGCATGGAAAGCAGACGTTAAACGATGATAATGATGATGATTTACATGTCCCACCTACAACAGATTCATTATATGTAAAGTCCTCCACAAAAACTCAGTAACCAATCAAGTTTTGGAGTGGGCAGTTATCAAAGTATCCACAAATGAAGATGTCTTCATATTCAATGCACAAACATAAGAAAACTAAGAAATATGTATATACAAGTATATATTTTCCCTCCATTCTCTTGATCATTACTCCTTTACCCTATGCATTTTCACAATTTTCCAGTGTCCTTTTCACTTATCTCCACACTGTGGCAATTGCTCACCCACTGACATCTGTTTCTCAATGTTAACTTCTCTTTTCCTTGCCTTATTCTTCACTAAAAAGTTTTTCTGGTGTTCACCACTGCCAATCTACTTATTCAGTACAAGTGTAAACAATTCATCTCTTCCTGTTGAAGGGTTCTGGCTGTGATAGTAGACTTCTCTTCTTTAAAACAAAATGATTTTTTCCATTATACAAGCATTTCGTGCTTACAATTTTCCTGGAATTCTAATGTTTCACTCTACATATGTTCATGACAAACCCCTCATTAATTCACAAGCTCATTTAATAGTTTATTGCTAAATAATACAATAGCATTCATGTCAGATTTATATACAAATACTTTGTGTTTAACAGGTGAGATATATAGATTAGTGCATACCTTGCACTGAGTAATGTCTCCCATTTGTGAAACCCAGTTATTATAAAACTTATACAATAGATGTAAAAGAAAATATGGTATTGTATATAAATGGTGAATTATATTAGTATGAACTAGGAAAATGTGCACCATTAATTGTTCTCATGGACCTTTGCTTGAAATCAAACACTCTGTGCGTGTGAGAAATAGAGATAGAAAAGCCAGAGAGGTAGGGAATGAGGAAGACAGGTGTAATTATAATGAGTGCATTATATGTAAAGTCCTCCACATATATAAAGTTAACACAGCAGGTGAGAGAGAGAGGAAGAATAACAAGTGTAATGCTAATGGCCCTAGCTATCTTTTCATACAAAAGAAGACTATACAAGTCCATATTTGTGATGGCACCATTTTAGTCACATTTAAAAATATATGTGATAACACATAATTTGTAGCTTTACTTGATATCTTTTTAGTAGACTCTCAATTCAATATTTCTTTAAGGCGGCGAGCTGGTAGAAACGTTTGCACACCGGGCGAAATGCTTAGTGGTATTTTGTCTGTCTTCATGTTTTGAGTTCAAATTCCACTGAGGTCGACTTTGCCTTTTATCCGTTAGGGATTGATAAATTAAGTACCAGTTGCGTACTGAGGTTGATCTAATTGACTGGCCCCTTCCCCAAAAATTTCGGGCCTTGTGCCTAGAGTAGAAAAGAATATTTCTTTATTTCTCTTAAATATATTCACTATACTATATTGATTTCTTTGGTCTATGCAAGGCCAATGTCTATATGGAAGGAGTATAGTCAGCTAAAATGATATCAAAATATATTATTAGTATGAATGTATTGTGATGGATGAAAGGCAACCTTGATCTTGGCAGGATTTGAACTCTGAACTGAAGCAAATGAAATTAAATGCTACAATCCATTTAGCATGGATTATGGTATTTAATTTCATTTGTTTAATTTTTGCTACATTTATAACCATTTTAATAGTATCAGAATTCGGAACAGCAAGAATAGCAAAAATGTCATTTAAGAAATAGTGAATTGACTGCAGTTCCTTGTAACTGTCAAAGACAACAGTATATTCCAATCCTAAAATGATAATAAAAGGAAAAAACCCTAAAAATGAAGTATGAATAAAGAATGTGTCATTTGGATACTTGTTCCTTTTTTGTTACTTTTTAAAGCATATCTTTTAATGAAAATGAGCAAATATCCCAAAAGGTCTGGGAAACTGTAAAAACTGTGCTTTTCACTGTCTATGAATTAAGTAGAAAATAACTGAAACAGTTATTCACAGTTAATATCCTTGTAGACCATTATAAACATACTGTTTTGAACTCTGTTCCAAAATTTGTTGTATATCTGCAAAGAAAAGAATAGGAAAGTAACAGTAATGCAATTTGATAGATAAAATTTCATTGAAACTGACATAGCATTACAACACATGGACAATTAGGGAGTGGCACTTCCTCACACAGCTGTATTCATTCATACATAACACATGGCCACACCAGCTCAGTTGCCTCTCTTGCACACCATATTTGATGCTTCTTATGCCCAACTTTTCTCTCAGTGTGCTTACACTGTGTCGTGCATGCACACTGACATTACACATCCAGCAGATCATATTGGCTTCATTTCTTTCAAGCCTACGCATGTCCTCAGTATTCATGGCCAATGTTTCACTGCCATGTAGCATGGCAGTTCGCACACATGCATCATACAGTCTACCTTTCACCCTGAGCAAGAGGCCTTTAATTGCCAACAGAGGTAGGAGCTCTCTTAACTTTGCCCAGGTTATTCTTACTCTAGTCGCTACACTCTCAGAGCAACCATCCCACTACTGACTTGGTCGCCAAGGTAGCAGAAACTATTAACTACTTGTAGTTTCTTCCCCTGGCATGTGATGAAATTTGTTTTCTGTACATCTTGAGTGTATATTGCCCCAGTGCATATGCCACACACAAAAACTATTTTCCTGGTTAACCTTCCTTTGATATTGCCGCACTTTTTCTATGTCCATAGCTTAAACCAGGTACATCATATGGAGTTTCTACCCATGCCTTTTCTACAGATTGAGAAGGGCCATCTACCAGAAAGAAGTTGTGATTTGACAGCCTTCCTACTTACTTAGACTTTGGTTTTGGTTAGGTTAACCCTAAGGCCCTTTGATTCTAGACCTTGCGTCCACACCCTAAAATTTGTCTCTAGTTCTGGCAGTGACTCAGCTATTAGAGCAAGGTCATCAGCATAGAAGAGCTCCCAAGGGCAGCCTGTCTTGAATTCTTCTGTTATTGCCTAGAGGACTACAATGAATAAGAGGGGGCTGAGGGATGGTCCTTGGTAAACCCCTACTTCTACTCAGAATTCTTCACTATATTCGTTGCCAACCCTCACCTTACTGACAGCATCCCTGTACAGAGCTTGTACAGCTCTTATCAGCCACTCATCTATTCCCAGTTTCCGCATTGACCACCAGATAAGGGATCAGGGGACCCTGTCAAAGGCTTTCTCCAAGTCAACAAAAACCAAGTACAAAGGTTTATCTTTGGCTAGGTATTTCTCCTGCAGCTGCCTTACCAGAAATATAGCATCAGTGGTGTTTCTGCCTGGCACAAAACTGAACTGCATCTCATCGAGGTTAACTCTCTCCCTAATTAGTTGGGCTATGACTCTCTCTGTAACTTTCATCATGTGATCCAATAATTTGATACTCCTGTAGTTATTTCTATCTAAAGCATCACCTTTTCCCTTGTAGCAGTTGACTATGGTGCTGGTACACAAGTCATTGGGTATGACTCCTTCATGAACTACCTGATGTATGATGTGAGTGACAAGACCATGACCCACACAGTCCAATATTTTAAGCATCCCAGCAGTGATTCCTGATAGGCTAGTAACTTTCCCTGTCTTCATATCCTTAATTGCTTTATCTACCTGGGTACTGTCGATTCGGAGAGCTGGTCCTTCAATTGGGACAAACCTTCGGCAGACTCTCCTCCTCCTGTTCATTCTCCACATTCAGCAGTCTTTCATAATGGCTTCTCCAAGCCTCTTTCTTTGTAGAATCATTAAATGCAAGGGCACCATCATCCATGTGGACACATTTCTCTCCTATGACATCGCGGTTTTCTCTCACACACTGTCTTGCAATCTGAAATACTTCAGTTCTCCGGTCCTCACATCACTGAACCATGGCAAACTTATTCTTTTCTGCTTCTCCCTTGGCTATGTATACCCGTCTCTTAGCTTCACTTTTGGCTATCTGATACATTCTCCTGCTATCCTCACTCTTCCATCCCTTCTAAACCCGTTTCTTTGCTCTAATAGCCCTGTCTACAGTATTGTTCCACCACCATGTTACCCTTCCAGATGTTACCATTTGGAAGGGACTTTACACTAGCCACAGATTTGGTCTGTGGCACTCAGTAAGCTGTCTCACAGGAATTCCCGGCTGCCTTCTATGTCACATGACTGTAGCTCCTCCTCCCTATCATCAAATTTCTCGGTAAGGATATTCTTAAATCTCTGACCATGTGAAGGGTTCCTAAGCTTCTAAGTCCTTCTTTTCTAGATTGGTCTGGTTTTTGGCAGCCTTCTGGCCTCAAGTCTAAAGTCACTAATAACTAGTCTATGTTGTGGTGTACATTCTTCACCAGGGAGAGTTTTTGTATTTAAGAGCAACCATGCATCCTGCTGTCTGGTGAGAATGAAATCAATCTGGCTAGCGGAGTCACCTGATTGATAGGTTATCAGGTGGCTAGCTGGCTTCCTGAGGTTGGTGTTGCAGATCAATAGGTTATTTGCATCACAGAACTCCAGGAGCCTAGTCACCTCTTCATTACTGGTACCAACTCCATGGCCCCCCATGTACACCATGGAAGATACCAGATTGCTGTCCAACATATCCATTAAAATCTCCAGCCACAAAGATGAGATCATTATCACTCATCTTTGAGGTAGCCTGCAGAAGAATATCATAAAAGTGAGCCTTTTGTTCATTTGGTAGTCCCACTTGTGGGGTGTGGGCAGAGATAATTGTAGCTATACCATTCTGCAAAACTAGCCTGAGTTTAAGTACTCTATCACACACCCTCACTACCTCTACGACCTTATCCACCCATTTCTCTGTAAGAAGTATGCCCACACCCCCTATTCCATCACTATTACCTTCTCAGAAGAGTTTATACCTATGTACTTTGCCTGTGAGGACTCTGGCTGAAGCTCCTCTCCATCTTACCTCTTGTACACAACATACATCAACACATCTCTGTTCAAGCATCTCTACAATCTTGCTAGACCTACCTTTCAATGTGCCTACATTTAGAGTGCCAACTCTGAAAACTGGGAAAGAGGGCTAATATCTTTTATCATTATCTCATATTCAATTCTTGTAAGCTTTTTAATGTATTCTGCATTAAACATATAAGCACATGCTATATAAGAATAAGTTAAAACTTATATAATGTTTGGATCTTTTCTACTGCAAACAGTAATCAGTTAGTTGGTTGACAACAATCTTTTTACAATAATCAGTATAAGAAAGTAAGAATATCCAACAAGATAGACAACTTGTTCTCACATAAAGTTGTTTGTAACCACTATGGAGTTAGCTGATATAGAGATTGTTGAAACTAGAGTAGACTTGATATGGTAACACACATATCAAGTCATATCAAGAAAATTTTCTTTGTACTAAAATCAATAAAAACAAACTATAGTGACTTACTTGTCTTTTCTTCTTCTGACAATGTCTTCTTAGGGAAATCGATATCAAATGTAATATAGAGAGCACCAAATATATTATTATTTTCATAACTGGGCATTCCTTCATTATTTTTCCTCATCCTTGCACCGGGTCGAGTTATTTTATCTCTTTTGATGTGAACCTTTAACACAAAGGATTGACCTTATGAATAAATACTAATACTTTCAAAGTATAAGTTACAAAGAATGCATAACTAAGCAGGTTATTTGGTTATGTTTTCTCTTATGCCACTAATGTAAAGCATGAAAACCACAATTCCCCTTCTCATTTGTTGCTAAGTCATTATAGCCAATCATGTATTAGTGCATATTGTTAACATCATCAAAAAGAAAATGTAGACATTTGATGACAGGCAAGAGTACAGTCACATACTCATTCTGTTTTTGTAAAAAAGAAAATATTTAGCATTTGTTCTTTCTTGTCAACTGTTCTCAGAAAAAAAGATTTTGTCAATTTAAATTCTAAATGAAATAACCAGTGGGGATTATCATTTTATGGTCATTTTACATGAAAGCTAATTATTTTACAAAATAATTTGCTCTAAGAAGTCCATAATCTCTACTGTTTCTTTTTAACAAAAATACTTTGAGAAATTTCCTATTGAGTTGAACTGAAATCAACAAGCTATTGTTTAAACACAAATAAAATAAGAAATGTGCTTTAAGTTTTCATGTGTTGAAATACATTCAAAATGATAAAGTATTAAACCATAGACATAGTTTAGCATGCTAGCATTTACAATAAATTCCTCATTCAACACATACTTTAACTTAAATACTGACTAACAATACACATGGGTTAATATTTAGGTTATTTGATTAAATAATGTAAGTTTAAACATTTTACATCTTTTCCTATATTGTTATCTATTACAGATAACCACTGATGTGGTTGGATTCAGAGTCATGAAATAGGAGTTGAAAGTATTTATTGGATTGGAGTTGGTGTCTGAAAAATGTACTGACTTCAGCTAAATGTAAATTGTAATATAATGAGTAAAAATTTTCTTTTTCACAAATATCAATTTAACTGTTTTCTGCACTGAAAGTAAGCAAATCTGATTTAAGAGAATGAAGTTCTGGCAGAAACAAACAAAATATTAGTACATTTTAGACTTGAACTTTTGGTTTAATCCTTACTCTACAGATACAGTGTTTCTTTAATAAATTTTGTAGGGATATACTTTTCATTCAATACAGTACTTTATGTTACATTTACTTAAATTCTATATTCAAACAATTCTTTTATAGCCTGTAAGCCTAAACTTTAGGATCTTAAATAGTAACCTCATGAGTTACATTCTCATGTATGTTGTGTACTTTCAATCAATAAAAAAATATTTAATTATTCTAATTATAAATAGAGGAGTTGGAATCAGAATTGATGCATTGGAGTTGTAGGTTTTGTGTACAACTCCACACACTTAGCTAACTAAGCTACAGCAAAAGCAACCTTTTATGGAAAGCTTGTATTTTCTTTTAATACAGGAGTTGTCCTAAAAATGATGCAAAAGTGAGCATAACTTTTTTTATAAACTGACAATAATATTTCAAATTGCACATGTTGGTAGAGTAATTCATCCTCTATTGAAAGGTACTTCTCAACATAGTCTCCATTGCAAGTGATGCATTTGTGACATCACTGAACTCAACTGCCAAAACTTCTTTGAAGTATTAGGTTGTCAAGAAAGTTCTTGCCATTTTTAACCTTTAAATTCAGATGCACATATCTCGGCTCAAACAAAACTTTATTAATTGAAATAAACACCATCAGAATTAACACACTTTTGCCAACGCAAAACAAGTTTATTTATGTCAGTAGTGTAAAAGTCCTGCGTTCTGGTGGCAATGAAGTCATTGAAGGCGTGTTTGGCACCATCTTGGTTTTTGAAGCATTTCTCACGCAGGAAGTTGTCGAGATGCTTGAAAAAGTGGTAGTCAGTAGGTGAGAGGTTTGGTGAGTATAGTGGATGAGGCAGAGTACTGTAGCCCAATTCAATCAACTTCTGCAGGGTCAGTTGTGCGACATGCAGCCGAGCATTGTTGTGGTCCTTTTCTATTGACCAATGCTGGCTGTTGTTGTCGGAGTTTCTTATGCATTTCATCCATTTGCTAACAGTACTTCTCCGCCATGATGGTTTCGCCTGGATCCAAAAAGCTGTGATGGATGAGACCAGCCGCAGACCACCAAACAGTCACCATGACCTTCTTTTGGTGCAACTTTGGCTTTGGGAAGTGCCGTGGAGCTTCGTCAGTGTTCAACCACTGAGCCAAGCGTTGCCGGTTGTCGTAAAGAATCCACTTTTCATCGCAAGTCACAATCCAGTCGAGAAACGAGTTGTTCTTGTTGTGTAAAAGAAGGGAAGACGACACTTCAAAATGGCGTTTTTTTTTTGGTTGTCATTCAATTCGTGCAGCACCCCTTTCTCAAGTATTTTCGTTTTACCAATTTCTTTCAAGTGATTGGAAATTGTTGTATACATTACGTCTAATTCAGAAGCAAGCTCTCGAACAGTTGTACATGGATTAGCTTTGACTAAGGCTGTCAACATCTGATGGCCAACCACTACGCTTATCATCTTCTAGACTCTCGTCACCACTACGAAATTTCTTGAATCACCATAATACTGCATGTTCATTAGTGGTTTCTGGGGCAAACACATCGTTGATATCCTAAGGTGTTTCAGCAGCTTTTCGGCCTAGCTTGAACTGGAATAAGAAAATTGTGCGAATTTGCTTTTTGTCCATGTTGTATTCAACGTTCTGGAAAAAATGGCCTAATATTCAAAAACAAAAAGAGTAACACAATTAGATAGAGCGGAAAATGGGTTTTAAAATGATATATAAAGTCGAAGTAATTTATCGAAAATTAATTTGAAAATACATCATTTAAAACCAAAATTAAAAATTCCGCAAGAACTTTCTTGTCAACCTAATAATACAGGTGAACACTGTTGTACTCATTTCTTCACAGCTGTTTTTACCTTGTTTGTGTCATCAAACCAAAGACCAGCCAAATTTGTCATGAAAGATATGTATGGTTATATGTATTATTATGATAAATGTGGATTGTTTTCAAATTCTTGTTTGGTCTTTTTTCCTAATGGCTTTTCAAAGCTTTCAAGTGTCTCAATGTACTACTTGTTCACGATAGAGACACATTTCAGAAAATCAAGGGTAATGATGCCCTTATCATCCCTCAGAATAGACTACCTTGTCTTTTCCATGCTGATCACTGGCTCTTGAATGCCTTACACCTTGGAGAGGAGGTCTATTACCATTCCATGGACTGGCCCTTTATTTTTGGATCATTAAGATACACCTATGTTTCATTCCCAGTCAAAAATAAAAATGTATTTTCATTAACTTCAAATACTTCCAGTAGATCAGAGCACATTTCCATACTTCTCTACCAAATCAGGTGTCAACTGCCAAGGTATCCACTTTGCATGCACTTTCCAATGACCAAAGTCTTTCACCATCTGTAATGCATTGTGAAAAGAGCCCAGTTGTGCAGCAAGCTCACAGATTATGACAGCTGTTTGCCCAAATCAATTCATTCACTTGCTGCCAATTTATACCAGTGGTTCCCCACTGCATAATTCATCTTCAATAATAGTTTCCATGTCTTTAAACTTCATCCATCTGTGTACATAGCTCTTGTCAATAGCATTATCTGTAACTTTCAGTGGATGTCAAAGTCAACACCCCTTCTACAATGAAAAAGAATGCAAAGAGTTACTATAGCACAAGTGGAACCATCCATGCCAGTTAGTGAAGTTATGGTCACTTAGGTATTACTTTCAGGACAACCACTGTACATCAGGTAGTGATGTTAAAAAATTTAAAGTAAAAGAAGGGTTTATATGAAACTGCTACTGCTTAATATCAAAATTGAAAAATGGAAATTATTGCTTAAGAAAATGGTTCTAATTTTTGATATTTAAAAACATACAAAAACTGATATATTTTTTACTCATTTATCCCTTGATACTCCTCTCTGCTCATCATCATCATCATTGTTTAACGTCCACTGTCCATGCTGGCAGAGGTTGGACGATTTGACTGAGGACTGGCAAACCAGATGACTGCATGAGACTCTAATCTGATCTGGCAGAGTTTCTACAGCTGGATGCCCTTCCTAACACCAACCACTTCAAGAGTGTAGTGGATGCTTTTACGTGCCAGTCAGGCGGTACTGGCAATCGCCACGCTCAAATGGTGTTTTTAATGTGCCACCTGCACAGGAGCCAGTCCAGTGACACTGGCAATGACCTCACTCAAATGTTTTTTCATGTGCCAGTAAGGCGACGCTGGTAATGATCACGCTCGAATGATACTTTTTACGTGCCACTGGCACGGAAGCCAGTCAGCTGCTCTGGCAACAACCTCACTCAGATGGTGCTCTTAGCACACCACTAGCACAGATGCCAGTCATGTGGTGTTGTCATCGAATTTGATTTCGATCAGGAGTGGCTGTGTGGTAAGTAGCTTGCTTACCAACCACATGGTTCTGGGTTCAGTCCCACTGCGTGGCACCTTGGGCAAGTATCTTCTACTATAGCCTCAGGCTGACCAAAGCCTTGTGAGTGGATTTGGTAGATGGAAACTGAAAGAAGCCCATCGTATATACGTATATGTATATATATATATATATACGTGTGTTTCCCCCCCCCCCCCCCCCCAACCGATGCTGGTGTGTTTACATACCCGTAACTTAGCAGTTCAGCAAAAGAAACCGATAGAATAAGTACTAGACTTAAAAAGACTAAGTCCGGGGGTCGATTTGCTTGACTAAAGGCGGTGCTCCAGCATGGCCACAGTCAAATGACTGAAACAAGTATAAAAGAGTAAAAGTTTCAATGCACTTTTACAACCTTACTATTGACTTGCTAAATAAGTATGATTCTCAAATCTTATTAAATTGGACAATATGCATTCCAAACTGCTTAATTAAATGTAAATAGATACTAATAACTTACTTTATGACCATCTAAATGGCTGATATCCATTTCAAATCCTATTAAAGCATCTGTTAAACTTATTGTTACATTGGTATAAAGATCATCACCTCGTCTTTCAAATACAGGATGTCTGAAACAATTAATGTTGGTTAATGAGATAAATTGTATAATGCAACTGTATAAACAAAAAGTATTAAAATGGATGTACAAATTTAGATATATATATACTTATCTGACTTAGTTGTTTGACTGCAATTATACTGACTTCAATTGTTTTAGTTGATTATATGAAACCTCATGTCATCTGAGGAATAGGGATGAGGATAGCTATATAAAAAAAGTGCTGAGGGTTAAATATGGTTTGAACCTGTGGAAGAGGGAACCCAGGAAGATGTGGGATAAGATAGTGAAGGCCAATTTCAGGATGTTGAAACTCAATGAGGAGACAATAAAGGACTAATGACTGGCAATTCATTATGCTTGGGAAGACTTAATTGTCACAACAAAAGCCTTATGTTTATGTCTATATGAATACTAAACCTGCACCCACTCTAAAAGCCTTATATTTATGTCTATATGCATGACACTAGGCCCTCCACCCAATCTGCCTCTGTCAAGACTTCTCCACATCTCATATTTCTATTACCCATCCATCTATCATTCTCTAACTATGGCACTATGAAGCTGCTGTAATTTTATGAGAGCAATCCCATTCTTTACACTCTCTCATATCTACTATCAACTGCCCCACACCATTGTTTGTCACTCATATTTACCTCTGATCTCCATCTCTGTCACTGTACTTCTCTCATTCTCTCCTAATACTCTTCCTTTATCTACCAACCTCCACATATCTCCTTACTTCTCATCTATCTACAGTTTTATTGTTCTGCTCTCTCCACCTTTTCTGTACTCCCACTTACCACCTTCTCCAACCTGTGTCACTTCTATTTTATATCTTTTTTCCCCAAAAAACCTATCTTTACCATTGGCCATGCCACTACACATTCACCATTCTCTACTTTCACCTCTACCCCTATCACTAACAATCTAACACTTATCTCTCACACTCTTTGCACACTTGTCCACCCAGCTTTCTATACCATCACCATTATCTTGTCTCTCTATCTCACCCATTTATAATGTAGAATAGCCATAAATCTCCTCTACAGCAAGACACCTGTTTCTGTCCTACATCCTCTTTCATACAATAGCCTTTCAAAGCTGGTCACAAAACTACCCAACTCTCAACTATACTCTCACTCAGTTGTGAGGACTTTTTCATCTAGAGAGTTATTTGACAACACCTGTGTAGGTGCCATAAAAAAAAAAGCATGAACTGATTTTGGACCATCATCGAACAATTGACGAACTTGTTGATATGACTGGTGTGTCCTGGAGTTCCTACCAACAAATTTTGAGCAAGAAATTGCGAATGAAAAGAGTTGCGGCAAAATTTGTGCCTTGCTTGCTCATGGAAGATCAAAAGCAGTCATGAGCTGAAAGAACAGCTGGAAGTTGATCTGGGCATTTTTTGATGGTCATCACTGGTGACAAAAGCTGATGCTATGGAATTTGCAGGTGTTGAAGAGGTGAAGAAAAAAACAACAGAGGCATTAAAAGGCATCACTTCACAAGAGTTCCAGCACTGCTTTGACTAGTGGAAAATGTGCCTGGACTGATGCATTACTTCGGATGGAGAATACTTTGAAGGTGATAAAAGTGTAAACATGTAAAACTAAGTGAATAAAATAATATTGCAAAATTTCAGTTTTTTGGGGTACCCCCTCACACAAGCCTGGCCTGTTGTATAAAGTGAAATTTCACAGAGTTTACTTCAAAATGTGTTATTGTTAACTAATTAAGTACTAGTGATACTTAATTATATAACAAAAAAAAATTAACAAAAAATATTACTACATAATATTAGGAAGATTATGATAATTAAAAAGACAACTTAGCATCCTGTGCAATGGTTTCTAGGTATAAAATTACTGTAGAAGATAAATATCTCTTTGAAACCATAAAACTAGACTGTATTTGACTTATATCTGTTCTGGGTTCAAATGTTAAACAATGGCATATATGAATTCAGCTAAACACAGATTCCCTTCACAGCTTTCTCTTTCACAGTACAAAAGAAAATATGGAGTCTAACATATTTACACAAGAGTGGCAGCGTGGTAAGTAGCTTGCTTATCAACCACATGATTCTGGGTTCAGTCCCACTGCATGGCACCTTGGACAAGTATCTTCTACTATAGCCTCGGGCTGACCAAAGCCTTGTGAGTGGATTTGGTAGACGGAAACTGAAAGAAGCCCGTTGTATATATGTGTGTATATATATATATATATATATATATATATATATATATATATATATATATATATATATATATATATATGTGTGTGTGTGTGTGTGTGTGTGAGAAAGTTGGTATGTGAAAGCACGTGGTTGGATGTATAAAAGATAATAAGAGTGAAAAAACTACAGAAGGCTTGTGTTACATGGTTAATCATGTAACACAAGCCTTCTGTAGTTTTTTCACTCTTATTATCTTTTATATATATAAATATATATATATATATATATATATATATATATATATATATATATATATCATCATCATCATCGTCGTTTAATGTCCGCCTTCCATGCTAGCATGGGTTGGACGATTTGACTGAGGACTGGCGAACCAGATGGCTGCACAGGAACCAGTCAAGCGGCACTGGCAACGGTCTCGCTCTAATGCCTTTACATGTGCCAGTAAGATGACGCTGGTGATGATCACGCTCAAATGGTGCTATTTACGTAGCAGCACCATAGTCAACTGCTACAAAGGTAAAGGTAAAGGTAAAGGTGACACTTTATGTACAAATAATTACAGAGGTATCAAGTTGTATGATCAGGTAATGAAAGTCACAGAGAGGGTCATAGCCCAACTAATTAGGGAGCGAGTCAGTTTAGATGAGATGCAGTTTGGGTTTGTGCCAGGGAAAAGCACCACTGATGCTATATTTCTGGTAAGACAGCTGCAGGAGAAATACCTGGCCAGGGATAAACCTCTGTACCTGGCTTTCATTGATATGGAGAAAGCCTTTGACAGGGTCCCCCGATCCCTTATCTGGTGGTCAATGAGGAAACTAGGGATAGAAGAATTGTTAGTGAGAGCTGTGCGAGCCATGTACAGAGACGCTGTCAGTAAGGTGAGGGTTGGCAATGAGTACATTGAAGAATTCCGGGTAGAGGTAGGGGTCCACCAAGATTCTGTCCTCAGCCCCCTCCTATTCCTCATAGTCCTCCAGACGATAACAGAGGAATTCAAGACAGGATGCCCCTGGTGACAAAAGCTGATGCTATGGAATTTGCAGGTGTTGAAGAGGTGAAGAAAAAAACAACAGAGGCATTAAAAGGCATCACTTCACAAGAGTTCCAGCACTGCTTTGACTAGTGGAAAATGTGCCTGGACTGATGCATTACTTCGGATGGAGAATACTTTGAAGGTGATAAAAGTGTAAACATGTAAAACTAAGTGAATAAAATAATATTGCAAAATTTCAGTTTTTTGGGGTACCCCCTCACACAAGCCTGGCCTGTTGTATAAAGTGAAATTTCACAGAGTTTACTTCAAAATGTGTTATTGTTAACTAATTAAGTACTAGTGATACTTAATTATATAACAAAAAAAAATTAACAAAAAATATTACTACATAATATTAGGAAGATTATGATAATTAAAAAGACAACTTAGCATCCTGTGCAATGGTTTCTAGGTATAAAATTACTGTAGAAGATAAATATCTCTTTGAAACCATAAAACTAGACTGTATTTGACTTATATCTGTTCTGGGTTCAAATGTTAAACAATGGCATATATGAATTCAGCTAAACACAGATTCCCTTCACAGCTTTCTCTTTCACAGTACAAAAGAAAATATGGAGTCTAACATATTTACACAAGAGTGGCAGCGTGGTAAGTAGCTTGCTTATCAACCACATGATTCTGGGTTCAGTCCCACTGCATGGCACCTTGGACAAGTATCTTCTACTATAGCCTCGGGCTGACCAAAGCCTTGTGAGTGGATTTGGTAGACGGAAACTGAAAGAAGCCCGTTGTATATATGTGTATATATATATATATATATATATATATATATATATATATATATATATATATATATATATATATATATATATGTGTGTGTGTGTGTGTGTGTGAGAAAGTTGGTATGTGAAAGCACGTGGTTGGATGTATAAAAGATAATAAGAGTGAAAAAACTACAGAAGGCTTGTGTTACATGGTTAATCATGTAACACAAGCCTTCTGTAGTTTTTTCACTCTTATTATCTTTTATATATATAAATATATATATATATATATATATATATATATATATATATGGGAGAATATACAAAAAATAACAACAGACGAGGACAGGTGGTGTAAATAACAAAAGTATATATTAGTATGACGCTCGGGAATACGGAAAGTCTTTGACGTTTCGAGCTACGCTCTTCAACAGAAAGAATACGGAGACAAGGAGAAAAACACGGAGAAAAAAAAAATTGAATAGTGTACAGTCAACGGTCAATCATAATAATGGCCGATCATAACAATGACTGACCGGAAGTTAGAAATTCTTATTTCAGGAGAGCTAAGAAAGGGGGAGATAACAAACGGTGATCGGGAACGAGGGGCTGTGTGTGGGAGGTAGACTGCTGGTGATCTTGACGTATGTAGTGTGAAAATGGGGGAAGGGAGAAAGGAAGAAAGTAGTTGGTCAGTTGTAGTGTGTGCGTGGTGTGATGCGAGGGTATTGGTGTGGTGTGCGTGGTGTGATGCAAGGGTATTGGTGTGGTGTGATGTGAGGGTGTTGGGAGGTGGGGAAGGCATGGGTGGAGTGTGGGGTAGAGGTAGGGGTATGTGGGTAGGGTGGGGTATGTGGGTAGGGGTGGGTGGTGGGTGTAAGGAATTGGATGGGGTGGAGTGGGAAGGTAGAGTAGGAGTGTGTTGGGGTGTGGTGGGATGAGCTTATGAGGGGGTGTTGACGAGGAGGGAGAAGGGGAAGGTGGATGTAAGAGAGGGGGAAGATGGGTATGGGAGGGGAGAGGAAGAGAGGAGAGAGGGTGGGTATAAGAGAGGGAAGGGGGATTGAGAGAGGGGGAAGGTGGGTATGGGGGGAGAAAGAGAGGAAGAGAAAGAGAGTGAGAGAGAGGGAAGAGGGGTATGGGGGGGAAGAAGAAAGGAAGAGAAAGAGAGTGAGAGAGAGGGGAAGAGAGTGAGAGAGTAAGGGTGAGAGAGTAAGAGAGTAAGAGTGTAGAGAGTAGGAGAGTAAGAGTGAGAGAGGGGGGAGTACGGGAGAGGGGGGAGGGGGGAGTACGAGAGAAGAGAGTGAGAGAGAGTAAGAGAGAGGAGAGAAAGAGTAGGGGTGAAGAGAAGTGGGAGTGGAGAGAAGTATGAAGAGAGGTACAAAGAAGTAGGAGTCGGAGCAGGAGGTGGGGGAGGGGAGAGATGGGTGGTAGGAGGGAGGGTGGGGGAGAGAGACAGGAGGAGGGGGTTAGATGAAGAGTGGAGGGGAGTTGAGCCCATGTGGCGCAAAGGAGCGAAGATAGAAGATTAATCCCTGTTCACGGCGCAAACGGGAGTCCGGATGGCCCCTGTGCATGGACAATCCAAACACAGACAGGTGTTGCCGCAAGGAGTGGCCGGCAGAACGGAAGTGGCGTGACACCGGGGTGTCATTGCCGACGTTGATATCTCGGAGGTGTTCCGCGAATCGGTCGGCCAGGCGCCGCCCCGTTTGTCCGATGTACAGGGATTGGCAGAGAGAGCAGGAGAGGCAATATATGATGTTGGTAGACGTGCAGGTGAAGGAGTCGGTGATGCGATAGGGTCGGTGATGGGTGCTGGTGAGGAGGGTGGTGTTGGAGAGGTAAGGGCAAGTGCGGCAGCGTGGACGGGAGCAGGGGAAAGAGCCAGGTTGGGAGGTTGGGTTGGGGAAGAAGCTGTGGACCAAGAGGTCCCGTAGGTTGTGGGCTTGTTTGAAGGAGGGGAGGGGTCGATTAGGGAAGATGTGGGAGGTGGAGGGGTCGGACTGGAGGCGCCGAAAAGCTCGGAGAATGGAGCGTTGGAGGGGTAGGGTGGTGGGATGGTAGGTGAGGGGAAAAGGGAGGCGGGAAACGGCAGGGCGGGTTCGGGGGGAGAGAGCAGATGCACGGTCCACAGAACGTGCTCTGGCAAGGGCGGTGTGGATGGTGGTGGGTGGATATCCACGCAGGCTAAAGTGGTGAGCCATGAGTTGAGACTGAGTCTCAAAGTCATGGCTGTCGCTACAAAGTCTGCGTAGACGGAGGAATTGGGAATAGGGGATGGAAAGTTTTGTGTGTCTAGGGTGGGAGGAGGAGAAGTTGAGATAGGAGTGTGAGTCTGTGTGTTTGTAGTGGATGGAGGTGCTAAGGGCGGAGTGGAGGATGCTGACCGAAATGTCGAGAAAGGGGACAGAGGTGTCAGAGACAGTACAGGAGAAGTGGAGGGCAGGATGGAAAGATTGAACGAAAGAGAGGAACGAGTCAAGATGTTCGCGGGAGAGAGAGGTGGCACCGATACAGTCGTCGATATACCGACCGTATAGTTCGGGAGTGGGACCAGTGAAACTGGAGAATATTTGGGCCTCAACATAACCAACGAAGAGGTTCGCGTAGTTGGGGCCCATTCTCGTCCCCATGGCCACTCCCGAGTCCTGCTGGTAGATATCTCCCGCGAACGAGAAGCAGTTGAGAGATAGGACAAGTTCGGCCAGACGAATGAGTGTGGAGGTGTCGGGTTGTGGGTTGGGGCGTTGGTCTAGAAAAAACTTCAGGGCACACAGCCCCTCGTCGTGGGGGATCACTGTATAGAGGCTCTGGATGTCTAGAGTGAAGAGAAGCTTAGAAGGGCCGGGAGGGAAAGAGAAAGAGTTGAATAGATGAAGCGCGTGGTTAGTGTCATGAATGTGGGAAGGGAGAGAAGCCACTAGGGGGGCGAGGACCCGGTCTAGGTATTTTGAGATAAGCTCGGTGGGGCAGTTGCAGGAGGAGACGATGGGGCGGCCAGGGTTGTTCGGTTTATGGATCTTGGGGAGGAAGTAAATGGTGGGGGTGCGTGGGGTACGAACAATAAGGTTGGAGGCGGTGGCGGGGAGATGGGAGGAGAGGATGAGGTCATGGATAGTGGAGGACACAGTCTGTTGGTAGCTGGGCGTGGGGTCGGAGGGCAGAGGGCGGTAGAATGAGGTATCTCGAAGTTGACGGAGAGCTTCGGCCTCGTAGAGGTCCGCGCGCCATACTACCACGGCTCCACCCTTATCAGCCGGTTTTATGATGATGTCCGTGCGGCGTCGGAGGGATCGAAGGGCCGAGAGTTCGGCTGGGGAGATGTTGAGTCGAGATGGACGCCTGGAAAAGTTAAACCGGCTCACAGCGCGTTGGCAGGCGCCCGCGAAAAGATCAACTGCCTGGAACTGGCCAGGAGCAGGCGTCCACTGGCATGGTCGTCGGCCCAGGTCAGTGAAGCAGTCCTCGTTGGGTGCGGGTGGTGTGTTATGGAAAAGCGCACCCAACCTAACGCGGCGCACAAAGCTGTGGACATCAGCACGGGTTTGAAATTCCTTGCAGGATGGAGTGAGTGGGATGAAGCGCAGACCCCTATTGAGGACGGAGCGCTCCGCCTCAGAGAGAGGAAGATCTGGGGGAATGGTAACGACAGGCTGAAGTGGAGAAGGGGTGGGTGGAATAGAAGTAGGAGGGGATGAAGTAGGGTTAGGAGGGGCGGTCGGTATGGTGGAGGGCTGGGAGGGAGGGGGTGGAGTGTGTGTGGGAGAGGCAGGGTGGTTGGGTGTGGGTGGGGAATGCACATCAGGGAGGTAGAAGGGTGGTGGAGGGGTTGGGGTAGTGGCATCGGGTGTAGAGGAATGGAGGAGTGAGTGAAGTTTGCGGAGCTTAGTGTCGGTAAGAAATGCATGAAAGAGATGATTAAGTTGAATGATAAAGCGCAATGTATTGTGAGCATGGGAGGGTGACAGAGAGGAGAAAAATATGGAAAAGGCTGGAGGAAGAAGGCGGTCGATAGTGTGGATTTTAGAGAGATTGGAGCGAATGGTGGCCCGCATAAGGCGGTAGGATGTGGTGCGGAGTATGGGTAGAATGGTGGTAGAGGAGTGGAGAGTGGGGTGGAAATGGAGGCGGAAACCCTTAGGGATGAGGCGGTGATGTAAGCAGCGACTGAGAAACGTAATATGACTAGAGAAACGAGTCTTCTTGAATATGAGTAAGGAGAGTCGTATAGTAGGTTGAAAGTATAGAGAGGGAAGTGTGCGGAGGTATAGTTTTAGGCGGTTGTGGAGAGTGAGTTGGAAAGATTTGTAGTCAGGCATGATGGAACGAGAGAGAAAAGAAAATTAGACGTGGGAAGGAGAATTACAAAAGGTGTGGTGGAAAAAAAACAAGCGTGATGAGAAAATTGGACGTGGAAAAAAGGAAAAAAAGAAAAAAAGGGGGGGAAAAAAACTGGAAAAAAAACTTTTTTAACAGGTGTGGGGGAAAAAAAATAAAGGCATGAGGAGAAAAAACGAAAAAGGGGTTGTGAGAAGAAAATATATGCGAGATGGGAGAAAAAAACAAAGCAAAAAGGAAGATGGGACAATAGGGAGAAATGGGGTGACAGGGAGAGGAGAAAAGAAAGGGAGGGAGAAGAATACAAAGTAATAGGTGCAGATTAGAGAAGACAGATTAGGAACATCCAGAGTACGAAGAGACGGTAGGTGAAGGAAAGTAAGGTAAAAAAGGATGATAAAGGAGGTTTACAAAAGTGGAAAAGTTCGAAAGTTTTTTAGACGTCGTGGTATATTGAAGCGATTTCCAATCAGAAGATGGGTCCAGTGTAAATCCGTGGGTAGGAGAGGTGCAGCCGGAGGGTATAAAGTTCAGAATCAAACAGTCCAGATCCAGAAGGAAAGAAGGTAGAATCCAAAAGTTGGTAGTGTGTGATGAGAGGAGACAGGATTAGCTGGTGCGACCACGTGAGCGTGTATTATATGTGGGAGAATATACAAAAAATAACAACAGACGAGGACAGGTGGTGTAAATAACAAAAGTATATATTAGTATGACGCTCGGGAATACGGAAAGTCTTTGACGTTTCGAGCTACGCTCTTCAACAGAAAGAATACGGAGACAAGGAGAAAAACACGGAGAAAAAAAATTGAATAGTGTTCAGTCAACGGTCAATCATAATAATGGCCGATCATAACAATGACTGACCGGAAGTTAGAAATTCTTATTTCAGGAGAGCTAAGAAAGGGGGAGATAACAAACGGTGATCGGGAACGAGGGGCTGTGTGTGGGAGGTAGACTGCTGGTGATCTTGACGTATGTAGTGTGAAAATGGGGGAAGGGAGAAAGGAAGAAAGTAGTTGGTCAGTTGTAGTGTGTGCGTGGTGTGATGCGAGGGTATTGGTGTGGTGTGCGTGGTGTGATGCAAGGGTATTGGTGTGGTGTGATGTGAGGGTGTTGGGAGGTGGGGAAGGCATGGGTGGAGTGTGGGGTAGAGGTAGGGGTATGTGGGTAGGGTGGGGTATGTGGGTAGGGGTGGGTGGTGGGTGTAAGGAATTGGATGGGGTGGAGTGGGAAGGTAGAGTAGGAGTGTGTTGGGGTGTGGTGGGATGAGCTTATGAGGGGGTGTTGACGAGGAGGGAGAAGGGGAAGGTGGATGTAAGAGAGGGGGAAGATGGGTATGGGAGGGGAGAGGAAGAGAGGAGAGAGGGTGGGTATCATCATCATCATCGTCGTTTAATGTCCGCCTTCCATGCTAGCATGGGTTGGACGATTTGACTGAGGACTGGCGAACCAGATGGCTGCACAGGAACCAGTCAAGCGGCACTGGCAACGGTCTCGCTCTAATGCCTTTACATGTGCCAGTAAGATGACGCTGGTGATGATCACGCTCAAATGGTGCTATTTACGTGCTACTGGTACAGAAGCTAGACAGCTGCTCTGGCAACGATCACGCTCGGACGGTGCGTCTACCTCTTCCACTGGTGCAGGTGCCATTACGATTTCACTTTCACTTGCCCCAACAGGTCTTCACAAGCAGAGTTTAGTGTCCAATGAAGGAGAGGTTAGCATGGGTGCCAGTCATCGAATTTGGTTTGATTTCGATTTCACTTGCCTCAACAGGTCTTCTCAAGCGGAGTTTAGTGTCCAATGAAGGAAAGGTACGCATAAGTGGGCTGGTTAAACCCCTGGCATAGGTCACAGGTTATGGTCTCACTTGGCCTGCCGGGTCTTTTCACGCACAGCATATTTTCAAAGGTCATGGTCACAAGTCATTGCCTTGGTGTGGCCTAATGTTCGGAGGTCATGCTTCACCACCTCATCCCAGGTCTTCCTAGGCCTGCCTCTTCCACGGTTTCCCTCAGTCGCTAGGGTGTGGCACTTTTTCACACAGCTATCCTCATCCATTCTCACGTGTCCATACCAGTGCAATCGTCTTTCTTGCACACCACAACTGATGCTTCTTATGTTCAACTTTTCTCTCAAGATACTTACGCTCTGTCGAGTATGCACACTGACATTACACATCCATCGGAGCATACTGGCTTCATTCCTTGCGAGCTTATGCATATCCTCAACAGTCACGGCCCATGTTTCACTACCATGTAGCATGGCTGTTTGTACACATGCGTCATACAGTCTGCCTTTTACTCTGAGTGAGAGGCCCTTTGTCACCAGCAGAGGTAAGAGTTCTCTGAACTTTGCCCAGGTTATTCTTATTCTAGCAGCTACACTTTCAGCACACCCACTCCCACTACTAACTTGGTCATCCAGATAGCGGAAGCTATCAACTACGTCTAGTTTTTCTCCCTGGAATGAGGCAGAATTGTTTTCTGCATATTTACAGTGTTTATTGCACCTGAACATCTGCCACATACAAAAACTAACTTGCTGCACCTCTTATGTGTCCATAGCTTGCACTGGGTACATCTGATAGAGTTTCTACCAACACCTTTTCTACAAATCGAGCAGGGCCATCTACCTGAAGTGGTTTGTGTTTTGTCTACCTTCCTACTTATTAGGACTTTGGTTTTAGCTAGGTTGACTCTAAGGCCCTTCGATTCTAGTCCCTGCTTTCACACCTGAAACTTCTCCTCTAGTTCTGATAGTGACTCCGCAATTAGTGCAAGGTCATCAGGATAGAGGAGCTTCCAGGGGCATCCTGTCTTGAATTCCTCTGTTATCGTCTGGAGGACTATGAGGAATAGGAGGGGGCTGAGGACAGAATCTTGGTGGACCCCTACCTCTACCCGGAATTCTTCAATGTACTCATTGCCAACCCTCACCTTACTGACAGCGTCTCTGTACATGGCTCGCACAGCTCTCACTAACAATTCTTCTATCCCTAGTTTCCTCATTGACCACCAGATAAGGGATCGGGGGACCCTGTCAAAGGCTTTCTCCATATCAATGAAAGCCAGGTACAGAGGTTTATCCCTGGCCAGGTATTTCTCCTGCAGCTGTCTTACCAGAAATATAGCATCAGTGGTGCTTTTCCCTGGCACAAACCCAAACTGCATCTCATCTAAACTGACTCGCTCCCTAATTAGTTGGGCTATGACCCTCTCTGTGACTTTCATTACCTGATCATACAACTTGATACCTCTGTAATTATTTGTACATAAAGTGTCACCTTTACCTTTACCTTTACCTTTGTAGCAGTTGACTATGGTGCTGCTACACCAGTCATTGGGTATGACTCCTTCGTGTATCACCTGGTTAACAATACAGGTGACTAGGCTATAGCCGACACTACCTGATATTTTGAGCATCTCTGCAGAGATTCCTGATGGGCTGGGGGCTTTCCCTGTCTTCATACTCTTAATTGCTTTATCTACCATGGTGCTGTCAATTTGGATAGCTGGTCGCTCTGTTGGGACGACATTCAGCAGACTCTCTTTCTCCCATTCATTCTCTTTATTGAGCAATCTTTCATAGTGGCATCTCCAAACCCCTCTCTTTGCAGCCTCGTTTAGTGCAGGTGTACCATCATCCATGCGAACACATTTCTCTCCCATGATACTCTCTCACACACTGTCTTGCAACACAAAAAACTTCAAGTCTTTGGTCCTCACGGCGCAGAACATTGGCAAATTTTCCATGTTTTTGTTAAATTTTCTGGTTATGATTTTTTTAAAAGTCCTTGATATATATACATATATATATATACCATCTTTTACTTGTTTCACTCTTTGGACAGTGGTCATGTTGGGGCACCATCACAAAGGCTTTAGTCTATATTCTTTCTATGTTTTATCTATATATGTATATAGTTGCTGTTTTATTATTTACATATGTATATATTGAGTATATTTTTTTGTTTTTCAAATGGTTTTATATACAAACACCATTCTTATCTATGTTTAAGAACTCACAGCATTTGTAAATTTGACTTTATAAGTACATTTATCTTAGCAATCATGCCTAATTTCATATTCTTTGTTTTATTCTTTATCTTTACTCTTGCCACCCTGGCACTTCACTATCTTGTATTGATAACTTTCATCCCCCGGTGTTAGGACAATTTATTCCTGGTTATTTCATCATCGGTTAATTTGTTGTTGATCAATTCATCCCCAGGTCAATTCATCACTGGCCAATTCATCCCAAAATACTCTCAAATGTGATTTTCGAGTTTAGAACAATCATTTTAGAATTAAAATTGTCAGACAGTTTTAGATATTTTTTACTTTCTTTAACCCACCACCTCTTTCTCTCTTAAGTATCCGTGCTGAACAGTTTGTGAACAAAGATTTTCAAGCAAATCGAATTAAATTCATTCAATACGCCTGCCCATCAACATGACTACCTGCAAGATCATAACTTTAGAGAAGAGAAAGGAAAAATTAAAGGGGTCGATCAAGAAAATTATATATTCACAAAAAATAAGCAGAATGCAGATGGATTGAAGATATACTGGAGGTGCAAAAATCAAGTGTGCAAGGTGAGACTTCATACAGATGAAAGAGCTTAAGAAGATTGGGAACCATAATCATGCTTCAACTGCTGCAGAGGTAAATGCAAGGATAACAGTTTCAAATATCAAAGGAAAGTCTATTTCATCTTGCAATGTCCCTTGCTCAATTATCACTAGTGAAGACCAGAATTTAAATGACTATACATTGTCACAAATACCTCCGTTTGTACAGCTTAATAGGAATATTAGATGTTGGAGGTAGGCTGATTCCAACTATCCTGCCACCCCTCTTACAAATGTTGGGTTTTCCATTCCAAGTGAATATTCCTACCTTGACAATGATGCAACATTTTTACAATATGACAACAGGATGAAAGATTCAAAACGAATACTAATATTTGCCATTGACGAAGTACTTCAACAGTTAAAACAGTACAAGAACTGGGCAGCAGATGGAACATTTAAGTGCTGCTCTAGTATATTTTTTCAGTTATATATATTTCACATTCAAATTGATAGTTTTAATGTCCCATGATTGTTTGCATTGCTCTCTGACAAAAGTCAAGACACATATAGTAGACGTTTTGCCAAAATAAATGAATTACTGCAGAATGAGGGACCTGATAATATAATTATGGATTTCGAAAAAGCAGCCCATAACGGATATCTGGAATCATTTCCTGGGTCAAATTTGGCATGTTGCTTGTTTCATTTAGGACAAAATGTGTACAAGCATGTTTTTGCAAGAAGGACTAAAATGCAGATATCATGACAATGACAGTTTTAGTCTCAAAATTTGGTGTTTTGTTGCCCTTGCCTTCCTGCCATATGATGTTGTAGATGGATATGAACAACTTGTAGATGATAATACTCCACAGTCAATTGTATCCTATTTTGAAAATAATTATGTAGGATCATCGAGAGGAAGAGGACAGAGGAGCCGACACTTTGAACCTACATTTTCATTACCTATATGTATGATGGAGGTTGCTCGTACTACAAATAGTTCAGAAGCCTACTACAGCATGCTGAAAAACACAGTGAATATTAGTCATCCAAATATTTGGAAACTTATTGATGTGATTAAATGTGAGGAAAGGTTTGCTAGTATCAAATTGCACAAGTTTATGTAAGAAGAACTAAGCTAAAAGAAAAAATACAGAGATATGAACCTACATATAAAAAATGCCATGAAAAAATATGAACCAAACCAAAAAATTATTTTTCTAAAAGTGATTGTACACAATCTTAAAATTTAAGAAAAAATAAATATGTAATACAGCAAACATTAAAATAACATATTTTAATTCAGATATTTGTTCTTCCATTTTTCTTACGATCTCGACGAATTGACCTGGGGACAAAGTGACCAACAACGAATTGACTGGGGACAAATTGCCGTGACAAATTAACCTGACACCCTCTCCCCTAATACCTACACAGGGTGTGCTGTAAAGAAATCCCAATTATTTAAATAAGTTTATTTTATTAAATTTAGTTTAAAATTGCACAAAAATAATTGAAATGCACTGCTCAACATTCAATTGTTCATGTACACTCCACTGTTTCTTTACATGATGAGCAAAATGTTTCAATATGACTGATAAAGGCAAAGTGAGATTGTAGCTCAGAAAAAAAGTAGGATGTAGCATCAAAGACATGGCTTCAAGGGTTAGTGTTCATCCCAAAACTGTCTATAATATCATGAAACATTACAGTGAGACAGCTTCAATCAACAGCAAGCTAATTCTTGGTCAAAAATGATTCGTAAGGATGAAACGAGTGGTGGATGTTGTTCGAAGGAAAGTGTCACAAAATTCACGGCAGAGCAAGGGGCAAATGGCTAAAAGTCTTGATACCTCCCAAACAACCATGACTTAAGTTGTAAGTCATTAAAATTGCAATGTTGACACCTAATTTCAGCCATTTACAAAGCAAAACAATTGGACAGGTGCAAGAAAATGACAGATCCAGAGCACTGCTAATGTCCTCATCTGGTTGGACAAAAAGATATTCATTGTAGAGGGTGTAGCAAACACTCAGAATGACAGGATTTTGGTCATGAGGTCAGATACTGTTCCCAAAGGTGCCCATAAGGTGTTTCACCAAATGAAACCCATCGGAGAGATGGTTTGGGCAGCAGTGTCATCTGATGGTGGAAAATCACCACTGGAATTCATTTGGCAATTCACATGAAAATGTGGTAGGATAATATTTTGCCACGGGTGACCAGAGCATTTGGATATAAGTACGTGTACATGCAAGATGGCGCTCCTTCTCATATGTTCAATGTGACACAGCAGTGGTGCAGGAGTCATTTCAGTGGGTTCTGGGACAAGAATGTGTGGCCCCCCACCCCCACCTCTGACTTCAACCTTGTAGGGGGCTTCACTATTTGGTCTATTCTAGTGATGTTTCAAGAGTTTCCTACAAAAATATCACCACTCTGCATCATGGGATTGTTTAAGTGAAGAATCTGTCTGGCATTTGCGTGACCCTGTTCTTGGCCATCTTTGGGTCATTGTGAAGGCTAAAAGCTGACATATTGAATGAAACATATCTTAATATGTTACATGACCACATTTAATTAAATCCAAAAGTACTCATGTCTTTTTATGCCCATTTCTAAAAATTATGACTAAAAATCAATTAGGAATTCTTTACAGTGCACACTGTATTTTTTCTTTTAAGTAACTGATCTCTTTAAAACACACCCCTTTCTTCTCAAATGTAACTTGCTTGCTGATAATGAATTTCATTGGTCACTTTAACTAAGTTTTGTTTCTGCACTCTGCTGTGGCTGAAGTTAGTAAATTCGTCACTTTTCTCCTTGTAACAATGAACTTGTAAACTACAGGTAAAGGTACCTGAAGAAAAGTCAAGCTGAATATATTCTACTTCTTTAAATTACGTAACGTAGGTTTAAATTTTCTTGAAAAGATATGTAGTATGGATTTAGATTCTTCATTCTCTACACCTATCAATTTATAATCAAATAATTAGCAATTACCATTGCTAAAATGGGAGTTGTACTGTTGCAGTCATCAAAATCTCCATCAAATTTGATATGGCCTGAAGTGTATAACATATACTACAGCTGGAAGCCCTTCCGAACGCCAACCACTCCGAGAGTGTAGTGGGTGCTTTTTATGTGTCAGCGGCACGAGGGCCAGTCAGGTGGTACTGGCATCGACCACACTTGAATAGTACTTTTTACCTGCCACCGGCACGGGAGCCAGTCAGGCAGCACTGGCAACGACCATGCTCAACTGGTGCTTTTTATGAGCCACTGGCATGGGAGCCAATTAAGCAGCACTGACAATGACCATACTCGAATGGTGCTTTTTATGTGCCACTGGCATAGTACCAGTCAGACAGCACTAGCATCAATCATGCTCAAATGGTGCTTTTTACGTGTC
This sequence comes from Octopus bimaculoides, assembly GCF_046866305.1. Classification (NCBI taxonomy): domain Eukaryota; kingdom Metazoa; phylum Mollusca; class Cephalopoda; order Octopoda; family Octopodidae; genus Octopus; species Octopus bimaculoides. The sequence goes on from NC_142929.1 coordinate 85,929,816, forward strand.
ATCGGTATGGGTACCAGTCAGGTGGTACTGGCATCAGCCATGACAATGACTTCATTTGACTCAACAGGTCTTCGCAAGCACAGTTTATTACCCAATGTTTGAAGGGTACTCTTAAATGAGCTGGTTGTGCTGCACTGACATAGGCCACGGTTACAGTCTCACTTGGCTTGCTGGGTCTTTTCAAGCACAGAATATCTCCAAAGGTTTCGGTCACTCATCATCACCTCCACGAGGCCCAACATTTGATGGTTGTGCTTCAACACCTCATCCCAGGTCTTCCTGGGTCTACCTCTTGCACTGCTAGGATATGACACTTTTTTTACACAGCTGTCCTCATCCATATGCAACACATGACCATACCAGCACAACCGTCTCTCTTGCACACCACAACTGATGCTTCTTTTGTCCAACTTTTCTCTCAAGATGCTTACACTCTGTTATGTATGCACACTGACATTACACATCCAGCAGAACGTACTAGCTTCATTTCTTGCAAGCTTACACATGTCCTCAGTAGTCATGGCCCATGTTTCACTGCCATGTAGCATGGCTGTTCGCACACATGCATCATACAATATACTTTTTACTCTGAGCAAGAGGCCCTTTGTCACCAGCAGAGGCAGGAGCTCTCTGAACTTTGCCCAGGCTATTCTTATTCTAGTAGCTATACTCTCAGAGCATTCACCCTCACTACTGACTTGGTCGCCTAGGTAACGGAAGCTGTCAACTACTTCTAGTTGTATGGGCCAGATGGAACTAAGACAGATTTTCTACCCTTTGTACCACCAACTCACACCTGTTTTTATAGGAAAATGGAAATAAAGGACACAATTTTATGATGGAAACACAAACAAGTACAAGGAGACACTTCCACATACACTCACAAGAAACTTATTTCAGTTTCTACCTGCCAAATCAACTCACAAGGCTTTAGTCAAGCCAGGACTTCAACAGCAGAAACTTGCATGGAATCTGTGTGTGTATATATAAATATGCATAAATGAACACTTTACTCAATCTTTTCCTTATTTCATCCCCACTCCACACATCATACCTTTCACTGAAGCTTTCCCTTGATACCACTTATTTTTTTGCTACTTGGAAGCATTTCACTTGTTAGCCATTCTTCATCCATTAATATAATACTTAACACTAACCATTGCATTGATAATCCCTGCTCCATTGAAGCACCAAATTACCTCTCCTTAAGAAATAGGCCCACCTTTCCTGCAGCCAACCCAATCACATCATCTCTTTCATCCTTGCACTATTAACCATGTTGTCATTACTGTTCTCTTCCTACTCTCTTCTCATGCATCATCACTACTTATCCACCTCACCCTACATCTACCTTCAACCCTACTTAATCATTATAGTTGTTGCCTGCCTCCCTTTTTCTATTCCCCCCCATCTCTTGCTCCCTCATACCCTCTTGCAAATCTTCACTCACTTGTCCTCACTCGTTTCTACTTACCTCCTACCTTGATGGGCTACCAGGTCACCTTATTAATATTACTTATCTCTTTGCAGCTCCATTTGATCATTTTCATTCGCTCCTCTAAATGTGAGTCCATATAGCTCCCCTACACAAGAACTTGTTCTGTCCCCTCATCTTATACTTTAAACTCTCATCTCCTATGATAAAACATAGTCTGGCAAGAAACATGGTGATCTCACTAGTGCTGGTGGCAAAAAAAAAAAAAGCACTTAGTACACTCTATAAAGTGCAGAAACTTACCAAAGTAGGCACCAGAGAATGATGCAATCCTTGGACCCATCAGATCCTGTTAAATTATCCAATCTGTGCTAACATGGAACATGGATGTTAAATGATGATGATGAATATATACATTTATCTTTTATCTTTTACTTGTTTCAATCATTAGAATGTGGCCATGCTGGGGCACTGTCTTGATGAATTTTAATCAAATGAATCAACCCCAGTAATTTTTTAAGCCTGGTACTTATTCTGTAGGTCCCTTTTGTCGAACTGCTAAATTATAGGGGCATAAACAAATCAACATTGGTTGTCAACTGATGGTGGGGAGAAACACAGATTCAAACACATACACGACAGTTCCTGTTTACTAAATCCACTCACAAGGCTTTGGTCGAATACGCTTACCCAAGGTACTACACAGTGGGACTGAGCCTGAAACCATGTAGTTGGGAAGCAAACATCTTACCACACAGCCACACAGGCACCTATATACTTTGTTTTTGTATTTGGTTTGCAAGACTCTTCATGGGAATTCATGAGGTGTGACAAACTTTGTTTGTTTGTCAAACTCCTTTTGCCACTATTTGCAATCTCATAAATGACATGCTCTCTCACTTCTAGGTCTGTCTAAGAATTACCCACAGGTATAAGACTAATTCTCAGACAGACTCAAGACAGACAATGAAGAGAGAGGGCATGTCATTGGTGAGGTTGCGTATGAAGTCTTTGACAAACGAACAACTGATCAATTCTTTAACCAGTATATTAAACAAAGAAGTGATATTGAACAAGTGTAATAACCCTCCAAAACACAACTATATATATATATATATATATATCATCATAATCATTGTTTAACATCCACTTTCCATGCTAGCATGGGCTGAACGATTTAACTAAGGACTGGCGAATCATATGGCTGTACCAGGCTCCAATCTGATCCGGCAGAGTTTCTACAGCTGGATGCCCTTCATTAACACCAACCACTCCGAGAGTGTAGTGAGTGCTTTTATGTGCTACCGGCACGAGGGCCAGTCTGGCGGTACTGGCAACAGCCATGCTCAAATGGTGTTTTTACGTGCCACCTGCACACGAGTCAGTCGAGCGTTGCTGGCAATGACTTTGATAGAATGTTTTGTTCACATGCCACCGGCACAGAAGCAAGACTGCTGCTCTGGCAGTGATCCCACTCGGATGGTGCTGTCAGCGCTGCACTGGCACGGGTGCCAATCATCGAATTTGGTTCAGTTTCGATTTCATTTGCCCTAATAGGTCTTCGCAAGCAGAGTTTAGTGTCCAATGAAGGAAGGTTGGCATGGGTGCCAGTCGTCGAATTTGGTTCGATTTCGATTTCAGTCACCTCAACAGGTCTTCGCAAGCAGGGTTTTGTGTCCAATGAAGGAAAGGTACGCATAAGTGGGCTGGCTACACCCCTGGTAAAGGCCATGGTTCTCACTTGTCTAGCCGGGTCTTCTCAAGCACTGCATATTTCCAAAGGTCTCGGTCACTAGTCATTGCCTCGGTGAGGCCTACCGTTTGAAGATCGTGCTTCACCACCTCATCCCAGGTCTTCCTGGGTCTACCTCTCCCACAAGTACCCTCAACCGCTAAGCTGTGGCACTTTTTTACACAGCTATCCTCATCCATTCTCACCAAATGACCATACCAGCACAACCGTCTCTCTTGCACACCACAACTGATGCTTCCTAGGTTCAACTTTTCTCTCAAGGTACCTACACTCTGTTGAGCATGCACACTGACATTACACATCCAGCGGAGTATACTGGCTTCATTCCTTGCGAGCTTACGCATGTCCTCAGCAGTCACGGCCCATGTTTCACTGCCATGTAGCATGGCTGTTCGTACACATGCGTCATACATCTGCCTTTTAATCTTGACGAGAGGCTCTTTGTCACCAGCAGAGGTAAGAGCTTTCTGAACTTTGCCCAGGCTATTCTTATTCAAGCAGCTACACTTTCAGCGCACCCTCCCCCGCTACTGACTTGGTCACCTAGGTAATGGAAGCTATCAACTAATTCTAGTTTTTCTCCCTGGAATGTGGCAGAAGTTGTTCTCTGCACATTTTCAGTGTTTATTGCTCCTGAGCATCTGCCACATACAAAAACTATCTTCCTAGTTAGCCTTCCTTCGATATTGCTGCACCTCTTATGTGTCCATAGCTTACACTGGGTACATCTTATAGAGTTTCTACCTACACCTTTTCTACAGTTCGAGCAGGGCCATCTATCTGAAGGGGTTTGTGGTTTCTCTACTTTCCTACTTATTAGGACTTTGGTTTTAGCTAGGTTGACTCTAAGCCCTTCAATTCTAGTCCCTGCTTCCACAGCTGAAACTTCTCCTTTAGTTCTGATAGTGACTCAGCAATTAGAGCAAGGTCATCAGCATAGAGGAGCTCCCAGGGGCATCCTGTCTTGAATTCCTCTGTTATTGCCTGGAGGACTATGATAAATAGAAGGGGGCTGAGGACTGAACCTTGGTGGACCCCTACCTCTACTCGGAATTCTTCACTGTAGTCGTTGCCAACCCTCACCTTACTGACGGCATACTGTACATGGCTCGCACAGCTCTCACTAACCATTCATCTATTCCTAGTTTCCTCATTGACCACCAGATAAGGGATCGGGGGACCCTGTCAAAGGCTTTCTCCATATCAATGAAAGCCAGGTACAGAGGTTTATCCCTGGCCAGGTATTTCTCCTGCAGCTGTTTTACCAGAAATATAACATCAGTGATGCTTTTCCCTGGCACGAATCCAAACTGCATCTCATCTAAACTGACTCGCTCCCTAATTAGTTGGGCTATGACCCTCTTAGTGACCTTCATTACCTGATCTAACAACTTGATACCTTTGTAATTATTTGTGTCTAAAGTGTCACCTTTACCTTTGTAGCAGATGACTATGGTGCTGCTACACCAGTCATTGGGTATGACTCCTTTGTGTATTACCTGGTTAACTATACAGGTGACTAGGCTATAGCCGACACTGCCAGATATTTTGAGCATCTCTGCAGTGATTCCTGATGGGCTGGGGGCTTCCCGTGTCTTCATACTCTTGATTGCTTTATCTACCAAGGTACTGTCAATTAGGATAGCTGGTCCCTCTGTTGGGTCGACATTCAGCAGACTCTCTTTCTCCCATTCATTCTCTTTAAGCAACCTTTCATAGTGGCATCTCCAAACCCCTCTCTTTGTAGCCTCATTTAGTGCAAGTGAACCATCATCCATGTGGACACATTTCTCTCCTACAACATCACGATTCTCTCTCACACACTGTCTTGCAACACAAAATACTTCAGAAAGAAATGAGATTAAAAATCACACAGGTATATATATATATATATATATATATATATATATATATATATATATATATATATGTGTGTGTGTGTGTGTGTGTGTGTGTGTGTGTGTGTGTGTGTGTGTATGTAGAGGTGTGTGGCTTAGTGGTTTGGGTGTCAGTATCATGATCGTAAGATTGTGGTTTTGATTGCTTGACTGGGCGATGCGTTGTGTTCTTGAACAAAACACTTCATTTCACGTTGTTCCAGTCCACTCAGCTGGCAAAAATGAGTAACACTGTGATGGACTGGCGTCCCGTCCAGCTGGGGAGCACATGCGCTATTGAAACCAGGAAACCATGAGCTTGGCTAGACTTTACAGGGCGCATTTATTTTATATATATATATATATATATATATATATATATATATACACAGAGGAAGAAATGAGATTAAAAATCCAAGTAAACAATTTATAAGCACTCTGTAGGGATCAAATTTAATTAAGTAAATTGTCCAGTAAAAGCCAATGTTATCCATGTATGCCATAAAATTACTTTCTGCTGCTACTTGTCCAATTTCTAAATCCAAAGTTCAAATACCAAATAAATTTAGTATAAATTCACAGAGTGAACAATTATACGTTCTTTAATCAGCTTATGCATGTTTTAAATTTACTGGCAAATTCCAAAATTCTTTGATGCAGTAATCATGCATATTAATCAATCCTATATTTGATTGACAAAGATTCTACAGAGATACAGAAATTTAACATCATCCTATCTTTATCAACACAGTAAATTTAGAGAGTTTGTTGAAATGGATTTAACCAATCCACTTAATAATAGTAATAAAGATGGCAGTAACTATAATAATGCAAATGATACTAATAACAACAATGATTTCAAATTGTGGCACAAGGCCAGCAATTCTGGAGGTGGGGTAAGTTGATTACATCAACCATAGTACTTAACTGGTGCTTATTTTATCAAGCCTGAAAAGATGAAAGGCTAAGTCAGTCTCAGTGGAATTTGAACTCAGAACACAAGGACAGATGAAATGCTGTTAAGCATTTTTTACCCAGCATGCTAATGATTCTGCCAGCTTACTGCCTCTTATGGTCTTGAATTTTAGCACAATGTCAGCAAGTTTGGGGGAAGGGATAAGTCAATTAAATTGACTCCAGTGATCAACTGGTATTTATTTTATTGACCCCAAAAGATAAAAAGCAAAGTTGACCTCAGCAGAATTTAAACTTCGAACATAAAGACACAAAATGCTGCTAAGCATTTTTTCCAGTGTGCTAACAATTCTGCCTACTTGCTGCCTAAACAATAATAATAATCCTTTCTGTTATTGGCATAAAGCCTGAAGTTTTGGGGGAGGAGACTTTTTAAGTAAATTTGTCTCAAGCATCAAAGAGAGGAATGTCTGTAATGCACTACTGTATCAGGTCAGGTCAAGTGTGGAGATATGTGCCTTTGCAGTGTGTTGCTGCATTCACCAGTTGTTGGTATATTCCCAGCTCCTCCTGGTCAAACCATCAAGTAGTGTTCCAGTCAATCCATGTCTCCACAAGAAACCAGCGCATCTTCAATGACCATATGGCATGTTGTCAACCAACACAAGCCATCAACTCAGCTGGGTCCTTAGTGAAAAGAACATGGCAAGCAGCATCTAACTTAGAAAATCAAGCAACATGGCCAAACAGTCTTCACTGGTGCTCCTAAATCATACAAGTGACAGGACATGTCTCAGTTTCTGAGAAGAGTTGTTGGTTGGATATGAAATCTAACCAATGATAATCCATAATCCTGAACTCCTTCAGTAGCAGGACTACTGTATTTTTGAGGAAAACTAAAATGCAACTTATGTCTCGAGGAGACAATGTATATCCTTGCATCCAAATCTATCATATTAAATAAAAGAAATGAATTAATGTTAAGATGCACACATTTACTTAAAAGAACCTTTTAAATCTTCTCAAATAAATGTAGTATTGATTAGTGTACTCTAATATAATAGGTTAGGTCTGCCTTTCTTGGTCAGCTAGTAGAGACACTAATATAATAAAAGAAATTATCATCATTATTATTGTAGTTGTTACTGATATTATCATTGCTTTAATTTTTAAAAAATTCCATGAGTTGTTTAATTATAATTTTTAAAACTTATATTTTTAACTTTATTTTTTATCTGAATTTATTTTAATCTTATTACAAGTATTTTCATTTTTAATATTTATTATTTTAAGGAAAATAATTATTTTGGTTATTTTCCTTTAGAATTCTCATTAACTCAACAAGTTTTCTTCTACTCATAGTTTATATTTAGAATTAGTACTGATCAAATGATATTTCCATTATGACCCACTGAATAGCATGGTTCCGCATAACTCTGTTGTGTATTTGAATTGGTCAGTAATAGGTCAAAACGGTTAGGAATTTTGCCATAAACATTCTTCAAGATGAGGGATAGGACTGTAAAAACTAAGTATATTAGAATTCTGGCATGATCTGATAAATACTATTCTTAAGTAGGTTTGCTGAAGCACCACCCTACCCCTTATACTGGTCAAATATTGTTAGTTTTACAACTATCTCCCTTAAAATGTTCTCTGTTGCAAGCAGTGTGGTACAGCTTTGATAAAGGTAAAATGGTGTTGAATTTCTCTCTCAGTAGAATTTGGGTCGATCAAATATGGGATTGATTAAAATGCATAATTACAGCATCAAGTAATTTTGGTATTTGTCAGTCTACTTGAAATGTGCATAAGCTGATTAAAGAATGTATATTTCTCTATTCTTTTGGGTTCTTATATATGTATGTGTTTGTGTGTATATATATATATATATATATATATGTATATATATATCCAAACCATAACAATATCCTAAATAAGGAAGAATACATTGAATATATATATATATATATATATACACACATATATAAAGACTGTTCATGGCTGGAACACCTTTGATCAGGGCTACATTGGGATTAAATGCACAACACACCCAATCTACAAGACTGCATCAAAAACAATTAATCACTATATGGCGTTAGGAAGGGCATCCAGCTGTAGAAACTCTGCCAAATTTAGATTGGAGCCTGGTGTTGCCATCCTGTTTCACCAGTCCTCAGTCAAGTCGTCCAACCCATGCTAGCATGGAAAGCGGACGTTAAACGATGATGATGATGATGATGATGATGATGATGTCAAAATGTGCAGCATGGTACTCAACTAGAGGAATGATTAACTATCTACATACCAAAGATTTGCTCATTCAGAGCTACACAACACACATACAGATTGAAAAGGACAACAGAAATAATTTCTCTTACTTTGCTTGCTTTATAATAAATTTGAGATCCCCAGGATCTCCATCTATGTGTGGTTCACCTGAAAGAAAAATAATAAGTTAAATGTCTGCATATATATATATATATATATATATATATATATATATATATATATATAAATTTGGTTCTAATGCCCAAACTAAAATGTTTTTTATATGTACTTTAATAGGGTAGTGTATTACTTTTATTAGGTTGTGTATGATTGACTAACAGAAATGGTGTGTAAGAGCACAAGTGACATAGACTCTCTTAATTGCCCAGGGAGCTCTCTTAAGGTAGTAGATAGTTTCTGCTACTTAGATGACCAAATTAGTAATAGTTGTGGATGCTCTAAAAGTATTGTTTCTAGAATAAGAATAGGATGGAGGAAGTTCAGAGAGCTAGTACTTCTACTGGCAACAAAAGGACTCTCTCTTAAAGTGAAAGGTAGATTAAATGATGTTTGTGTACAAATAGCTATATTCCATGATATGAAGGCTGTATGCTCCATTGGATTTGCACCATCAGTGTGCATGAAGAACAAAGCTCAACTGTGCTGAGAGAAAAGTTAGGTATAAGAGGGATTAAATGTGGCATGCAATTCCTCACTCAAAATTTGGAGGCAGGAACTCCAGGACACACCAGTTATATCAGTACTGCAGTCAACATAATCGACTAGCACCCTCCCCTAAAATTTCAAGGTTTGTGCCTATAACAGAAAGAATTATTATTACCAGCAAAATACCATCCTCTGGGAAGTTTTCTGTTAGTTATTAATAACTCCCTTCTTCATTATTTGATTTGAGCATAATAGATAGGTTAGTTTAATAATTGTCAATTTTAGATCAAATCACATGTCAAGAGTGTGTGTGTGCGCGTATCTATCTGTCATGTACAGCTTTTATCTCGTTTGTTTCAGTCATTAGACTATAGCACTACCTTCAAGAATTTAAATCAAACAAATTGATCCCAGCGCTTTTGTTTATTTTTTGGACTGGTACTTTTCTATCGGTCTCTTTTGCTGAACCACTAAGTTATGAGGATATAAACACACCAACACCAGTTGTCAGGCGGCGGTGGGAAACAGACAGACAGACACACATATGAAGGGTTTCTTTCAGTTTCCATCTATTAAATCCACTCATGAGGGTATAGCAGAAGACACTTTCCCAAGGTGACACACAGTGGGACTGAACCTGGAACCATGTGGTTGGGAAACAAATTTCTTACCACACAGCTGCACCTGTATATACATACAGATATACAATCCATACATATGGGTGATAGTGAAAGTAATGCAGAAGTGGGAATAACTTTTTTATTAGATGACATTCAAACTGCACATGTTGGTAGAGTAACTCTCCTATACAAAGGTACCTCACAACATAGACTCTGGCACAAGTAATGCATTTGTGCTATTGTTGAACCTGACTCTTGAATCTTCTCTGAAAAAAGATTCAGGTGGCACTTTCACAATGTAAGATGTAATTTGAAGGAGATTTGGTTTCCTTAACAGCTCAAACACTGGTGTGGTTTCCAACTATACATCAACTTTCCAATTTAATTTCATGCAAGTGATGATTATTAAAATTAAACTTAAAAACCTAAATGGAATTTCATAAAGCTACCAAGAGAAAGCCTTCCCTATGCCTGAAAAAAAAAGACAAAAAAAACACAGCCGCCACCGCCACCATGAACAACTAGGTGAAACTATCTCACTCCAACAAAATTCTTACTCCTGTTTATTATATTAATGAGGGTGATGATGAACTGTAATAATAATAATAATAAATGCCCTAATGCAGTATCAAGCAGTGGATCTCATGGCCTCTGATCTTAACTGATTGTAAATGCTATCTTGTACATTGTTTTGTCTTGGTATAAAAGATGGGCTACAACAAATATTCAAGTATCATAGCTATGTGTTGAAAGGAATTCTTTGTGGTTTGAATAATTCATCTCTGAAAACATAGGTGTTTCATTCAACATCCTTAAATGATCCTTATTCAGAGAACTTTTGAGTGGGATGGGCTACTCGACCTGAAGAAAATTCTAGCTGGGCCCCACCTGCAAGGTCATGCACTATTTACCTTGATATGAGATCACCATGTCATGCACATATGGTTGTGATGCATGTGCCTGGTGTACCATTATCAGACAGGTAGTCATGACAGGTATACTGGGCTTTGTATATTTTACCCCAGTGTCACTTTGATGGTATGCACTTCTTTCTCACTCAATAATAATAATAATAATAATAATAATAATAATGATAATAATAATAATAATAATAATAATAATCCTTTCTACTAAAGACACAAGGTCTGAAATTTGGGAGAAAGGGAATAGTTGATTACATTGACCCCAGTGTTTCACGGGTACTTAATTTATTGACCCCGAAAGGCTACTCGACCTGAAGAAAATTCTAGCTGGGCCCCACCTGCAAGGTCATGCACTATTTACCTTGATATGAGATCACCATGTCATGCACATATGGTTGTGATGCATGTGCCTGGTGTACCATTATCAGACAGGTAGTCATGACAGGTATACTGGGCTTTGTATATTTTACCCCAGTGTCACTTTGATGGTATGCACTTCTTTCTCACTCAATAATAATAATAATAATAATAATGATAATAATAATAATAATAATAATAATAATCCTTTCTACTAAAGACACAAGGTCTGAAATTTGGGAGAAAGGGAATAGTTGATTACATTGACCCCAGTGTTTCACGGGTACTTAATTTATTGACCCCGAAAGGATGAAAGGCAAAGTTGATCTTGGCAGAATTTTAATTCAGAACATAAGGACAACATGCTAACGATTCTGCCAGTTCTCTGCATTAATGATAATAATAATCCTTTCTACTGAAGGCACAAGGCTTGAAATTTTGGGGGAAGGGAGTAGTCAATCATGTCAACCCCAGGGAAACATTGGTACTTAATTTACTGATCTCGAGAGAATGAAAGGCAAAGTTGACCTTGGAATTTTGAACTCAGAACGTAAAGACAGACAAAATGTCACTAAGCATGCTAACAGTTATACCAACTCATCACCAAATTTGTGGGTGGTGCAAAGTCCCAACCAGACCTAGGGTGACATGGTGGTGGAACAATGTAGTTGACAGGGCTATTAAAGCAAGGAAACAGGCTGGGAAGGACTGGAAGGGTGGTGGTAGCAAGGAGCTATATCAGGCAGCTAGAAGGGAAGCTAGGAAGCAGATGTACTTAGGCAGAGGGTAAAGCAGAAAGGAAGAAGTTTGCCAATGTTATGCAGCATGAGAACCAGTGGCTTCAAGTATTTCAGTTTGCAAGACAATGTGCCAGGGAAAATTGTAATGTGAGAGAGAAGTGTGTTTGGATGGATGATGGTTCACTTGCAGTTAGTGACTCTGCAAACAAAGAGGCTTGGAAGTGCCACTATGTAGAAAACTCATGAGAGAAGGAGAGTCTGCCTAATGTTGATCCAACAGAGGGACCAGCAATCCGAATAGACAGCAGCATTGTTGACAAAGCCATGAAGGATATGAAGATGAGGAAAGTCCCTGGCCCATCAGGAATAACTGCTAAGGTGCTTTTATCTGGTGATGTGGGTTATGGTCTAGTCACCCATATAGTTAAGCAGGTGGTACATGGAGGAGTCATATCCAATGACTGGTGTAGCAGCACCATAGTCAACAGCTATGAAGGTAAAGGTTTTGCCTTAGATAGAAATAATTACAGAGGTATCAAATTGTTGGATCAGGTGATGAAAGTTACTGAGAGGCTCATAGTCCAACTAATTAGGAAGAGAGTTCGTCTAGATGAGAAGCAAAAACCAAAGTCTTAGTAAGTAGGAAAGCAGATAAATCACAAATGCCTTCAGGCAGATGGCCCTGCTTTGATCTGTAGGAAGGGCATAGGAAGAAATTCCCATAAGATGTACCCAGTGCAAGCCATGGACGCATGAGAGGTGCAGCAATATCAGAGTAAGGTTAACTGGTAAAATAATTTTTGTGTGTAGAAGGTGCACAGGTACAATAAACACCAAAAATGTAAAGAAAATAGACTCCAACAAATGCCAGTGGGGTAAGCTAGAGGTAGTCAATAGCTTCCATTATCTAGGTAACCAAGTCAGTAGAAGAAGTGCATGCTCCAAGAGCGTAGCTGTGAGAATAAGAATAGCCTGGGTAAAGTTCAGAGAGCTCCTACCTCTGTTGGCAACAAAGGGCCTCTTCCTCAGAGTGAAAGGCAGACTGTATGATTCCTGTGTGTGAACAGCTATGCTACATGGCAGTGAAACATGGGCTGTGACCGCCAAAACATGAGTAGGCTTTTAAGAAATAAAGCTAGCATGCTTCGCTGGATGTGCAATGTCAGTGTGCATGTACAATAGAGTGTAAGCATCTTGAGAGAAAAGTTGGGCATAAGAGGTATCAGATGTGGTGTGCAAAAGAGACAACTGTGCTGATATGGTCATGTGATGCATATGGATGAGGACAGTTGTGTAAAAAAGTGCCAATCTCTAACCATGGAGGGAACTTGAGGAAGAGGTAGACTCAGGAAGACATAGGATGAGGTGGTGAAGCATGATCTTCGAATGTTGGGCCTCACAGAAGCAATGACTAGTGACCGAGACCTTTGGTGGTATGCTGTGCTTGAGAAGACCCATCGAGTCAAGTGAAATTGTATTCATGGCTGATGCCGCTGTCACATAACTGGCACCTATGTTGGTGGCATCTAAAAAGCACCTTTTGAGCATTGGGCCACATGGAGGCAATGTGGCCAATGCTGATGTCTCATAACTAGCACCTGTGCTGGTGGTACATAAAAAGCACTTTTTGAATGTTAGGCTTCACAGAGGCAATGACATGACCAAGACCTTTGACAATATGCTGTGCTTGAGAAGACTCACCAAGCCAAGTGAAATCATAATCATGGTAGATACTTGTGTCATGCAATTGGCACCCATGTTGGTGGCATGTAAAAGCACCCATTACATTCTTGGAGTGGTTGGCATTAGGAAGGGTATCCAGCCATAGAAACCATGCCAAATCAGACTGGAGTCTGGTGCAACCCATCAGCTTACCAGCCCCGGTCAAACTACCCAACCCATTCCAGTATGGACAAAGGATGTTAAATGATGATGATGAGCAGCAGCAGCAGCAGCAGCAGCAGCAGCAGCAGCAGCAGCAGCAGCAGCAACAACAACAACAACAACAACAACAACAACAACAACAACAACAACAACAACAACAACAACAACAACAACAACAACAACAACAACAACAACAACAACAACAACAACAACAACAACAACAACAACAACAACAACAACAACAACAACAACAACAACAACAACAACAACAACAACAACAACAACAACAACAACAACAACAACAACAACAACAACAACAACAACAACAACAACAACAACAACAACAACAACAACAACAACAACAACAACATTATTATTATTATTATTGCACCTTCAGCGATAAAAGGATGTTCTTGACCATCACGCATACCAGGTTCAATTTCAACTTCTAACAATTTTTCTTCTGGAACAAATCTACATAAAAAGATAAAATTAAAAGATTCAAATGTATAGCAAGTTATAAAACTTGACAAAAAATAAAAAATGAATACAATAGATATGCATTTAAAAGCAAAATTTTATTAGCAATCAATAAGATTCAGGAGAAATTTGAGTGTTAGGGAATTTATATAAATATCTTATTGCTTCTATCAAGGAGACAGTTTGTATTCTAAAGGTCCAACATTTCTAGTGATAATACCAGACTTGTTAGCAACTATTGCTATGAAAACATGTTTTTCACATAAGAAGATTGAAACAAGGAAAGTAAATTTTTACCAAAGGTACAATACAGTGTTATAAGAGGATTGAATTTAATATTCCTACATATTAATTATTTAAGTACACTTTCTCAATAGATAACAAAACTAGACAGGCATTTGTTTGACAAACGTAAAGTTTGGTCTCATTCCACAGTACTTTAGTTAAATGTGTTCTACTCTAGTCCCAGCCTGATCAACTGAATTAGGTAGACATAAACTGCAGGAAGCCCACTGTGTATATATGTATGTACATTATTGGGTGCATGCCCATGTGTGTGTGCATAAACACCAATATTTTTCTCTTCGGTGAAACATTGATGATGTTTGTATTTCTTGTGGACATTATGATTGGTCATTCTGCAATCTACAATAAAATGATCTTTCACTCAAAAAACAGGTAATGGTTGGCAACAAGAAGACCATCTGGTCGTAAGATCTTGCCTTAAATAATTATCTCGTCTAACCATTGTTAGCATGGAAAATGGATCTTGAACAACTGAACAAACCAACAAACCAGTACTATATTATTACTGCATGGACTAGACACTAAATTTAATGAGCTCTATTATGGAGAGAAAGAAAAACAGAAGACATTGACAGAGAGGTTAGTTAGATTTTTAAAATCCCAAAAGTTTTTGATAATCAAGGCCTCATCATTCATACCAAATTAATCAGTTAACTGTCTAGCATTCACTGCTAGATACTTTTTCAGATTACTTGCACTTAACATTTTATGATTACTTGCACATTATTTTATCAGATATTACTTCAGCCACCATCACCACCACCAACAACAATTAACACTGCACAAAGGAGTACTACTCCACACATTTAGGATGCTGCTACATAAACAGACATTCAAGAAAGACCATTCAAGAAAGTCACTCACAGATATGTCACAGCCTCTAGCCTACAATCATGCAGTCTCCTCTTACTATCAATTCCTACAGTACTCCAATGGCCTCTGATCCTGAGTGCTAGCCACTCTTGTGCTATCTCCACTCAGGTATTTTTGACTTATTCTTTCCTAATCTCATAACCCATGTTGTGTCCAATCTCCCAGGCTCCAAATCAATATTTCCAGTCCTTCCTCACTCAAATGTCATCCTTCTGGAATTTCTTTCCTACACATGACTTTCTTGCAGTCATCAATTTGTTAACAGTATCCCTATTACACTGTGTAACATAATTTTTGTCCTTGGGTAACAACTGTTATTTCCTATTTGCTTACCCTTAGAAAGTATGAAAAATGGTTGACAGTTCCTTTAAATTTTGTTTTAACTATATTTACCCAAACCCCAAAGAATCCTTGGCTATGATACTCCCCCACTACTCATGCTCATGATCAGAGATTGTCAGCCACTAAGAAGGGACATGCTCAAGTGGTTATGGCCAAGCAACTGACAAGCAAATTTGTGATATTGAGCAGAATATTTGCTCAAATATTTCTGCTTCAGTAACTCAGCACTGAATCTGTCTGTTATGTAATGGAGAACAGGTCAGTTTCAAAACATTGATATCCAGGTCACAAAAGCAAAGTTTGAAGGAAATAATAGTCATTTCCTTTGATTTCTAGACAGAAGCAAATAGAAAATAACACTTACTGAACAAAGACAAAAATAGAATTTTAATTTTGTTATGAGGTGTTATTTGTTTAGGAGAGCCTGTAGGGGCTGTGGGTACTGCCCACTCTCCAGACCTATATAATAAAAATAAAATTACACTTAAGTTTTCATACCTCTTAATGATGTATATCTAATCACATTATACTCAACTCATTGCTTTCCAGTTTCAACAAATTTACATTGAAGGTTATATCAAATTAACTACGTCTTCTTATACGTTATTCAGTCTACTTTTGAGAGAGAGAGAGAGAGAGAGAGAGAGAGAGATTCTTTGATGTTAGTTAATCTATTTGTTTTTATGAACCAAGCTGATACTGGTTTCCTAAAATCACTACAAGTATTAAGTTGCCTGGGTAACAAATTACCAACTACTGTTTGTAAATTGTCTCTATATGACACATCTGATTCTATGGCTGCAGTCTAATGACCGAAATAAGTAAAAAGTAAAGGATAAAAATAGCAATTATAAGTCTACACACAGTTGCTTTAATCTGGTATAAATAGCAGCTAAATCTCTGACCCATACTCAACTATCTTCAAAAATAAAGAAGGAAGGCAAAATATAATATGCCTGAAAAAACCAAAACAAAAGATAATCAAAGCTGGAACACATTTGATTGTGAATCTGTCGGATGAGGAATGACCTAGAGATTAAACAAGAAAAACTTCTTACTTGATATTGGGGCATTCATCACACACATGTTGCTGTACCATTTGGAAGCGACCAGGTCCTAATTGTGTTGTAACCATTTCCATTCGACAGTTGCACTGACGCTTTCCTTTAGCAGGTTTAGCAACTGGTTTGTACCTGATTACCTGAAATATACCAGGAGAAAAAAATTATGAAAGAGCTCAGATGGATATATATTCTCATAATTTTAATTTTTAATTGCCCATATTACAATAACATTTTTGGAAAATTATTTTCATGCTAGTTGTCTACTCAGTCTCAGTCATTCTAACAAGTAGCTCATCGTCATCATCATTTCATGTATGCTCTCCATGCTGGTACAGACTAGATAGTTTAATAGGATCTAATGGGTCAGAGGACCACATCACACTCCAGTATCTTAGCTTTGGTATGGCTTCTACAACTGAATGACAATCTTAGCACCAAGTACTTTACAGAATGTACTGGGCATGGTCACATGGTACCGGCACATGTGACGTTGCCATATAACTTGCAAGACTAAAGAGCCATTCAAATGAGTAGGAGTATAGTAGAGATTGAAGTCAATTTATGCCAGGTGTTGATAGTTTAAAGCATAGAAGCAGAGATGATGTCGAGGAGATACATAGCTACTCTGCATTATATAAGGGTGTATCGGAATAATTGGAGTGCAGCTGGAAAGAAAGCTAAATATGGTAATGACAAAGCATCAAAGTATGGAACAAGAAGGTGAAGAAAATGTGGGGACAGAAGATTAGGAAGGGTGGGTGGATAAAGGTTGCAAGAATGTGAGGGGAGACTGAGAGATGTTTACAGATGGGTGTAGAAGTGAATATAGTGAATGGTGAACAAGAGTGGATGAGTAGTTTCTGATAAATATGAGTTGCAGAGAAGATAAAAAGAATAAGGAATGCATGTCAATAAGAAAGACTTAGAAGAGAAGAAGTGACAGCTGAGAGTACAGAAAAAGTGAAGAGCAGCAGAGTGATACAGTGCATAGGAGAAAAATGAGAGATAAGAAATAATGGATGGTGTAAGTAAGTAAAGGTTACAAGAGTGTGACTGAGATATATATAGTGATTGAGAAGGAGGTAGTTAGAAGTATAACAGTGTGAATGTGACCCTCGTAACATCTCTATTCTCATTTTCATCAGATGCTTCAGCTAGTTCTCACCTAAATTTCTGATTGTTCAATGGATTTTTAAGTTTCAGTATCTTTTTTTTTTTCAAACTGGTCTGTGTTTCTGAGTCCTTCTAGCTCTAAATCTGAAATCACTAATCATTAACCTATGTTGGGTTGTACATCAGGAAAGGACTTCATATTTGCAAGCATCTGTCTTAGCTACATCAGTTTTCCTTGCATATGAGTAAGTTATCCAATGAGGAGAAACACTAAAGTGAATACATCACTTACAGAATAGAGACAGCTCTGTCAATGAATTGACAGAAAGAAGCAAACCCATACATCATACCTATACATAAAAGCAGAGATAACTGCCAGGGGAGCATATTATTTATTAAGGAACAGAGGTGGTGAAAATGGGTTGGTTTGAGAAAGGGGTAGTAAGATACAGATTGTACTCTTTTCTTTTATGAAACTATTACTTAAAATTATTTGAAAATGTCAATATTTCTATATTTGAAAGACTTACACTTAATGCCTCGAAGAGCAAAATTTTACAGAGATTTAAGATTAATGGAAAATACATACTGGATAATTATTTAATATCAATGAGAAATACATACTGGAATTATTATTATATTTTAAATTATACTTTCATGAATAAGCTAGATACTTGCCCACAGAGAAAGGAAGGAGCATTTATATTACATACTTAAAGAATAGAAGTTTAGAAACTTATCTATCTTTCTTACTTGAATATAATGGGCTATCCAATGAGCAAAAACTTTAGAATGAATATATTGCTTTCAGAATAATAAAAAGAAACAGATCAGGCTCCTTTTCCTAATAAAACTATTACTTAAAATTGCTTAAAAACTTGAATATTTCTATGTTTAAAAAGGCTTATGCTAATTTCTCTAAAACTTTTTATTTATATATAATTTGTTGTGAAAGCAAAACATGGAGTCAAAGGGTCTTAAAGTTAACTTAGCAAAGACCTAAGAAGAGGACAGACAGGAAGCTACAACCATCAGGAAAATGGCTCTGCTTGATATGTAGAAAAAGAGTAGGAAGAAATTCCATTCACTGTACACAGCGCAAACTATGGATACATAAAAGGTGCAGTGGTATCACAGGAAAGTAAATGGAAAGAGAGAGTGGACTTTATCTAAGACATGCACAGGAACAATAAACACAGAACACATGGGACAGATTTTCTTAAATGCCGAAGAGGTTCACTAGAAATAGTAGATACTTTCTGTTATGCAGGTGAACTAATTATCAGTGGATGAGGATGTTCTGAAAACATAGGATGTAGAATATTCAGAGAGCTATTGTTTCTGTTGGTAACAAATGGCTTCTCACACAGTGAATGGCAGATTGTACAGTACTTGCATATGAACATTGATGATACATGGTAGTGAAATGTGGGCCCTAAATGCAGTAGATATGCAAAGGTTAGAAAGGAATGAAGTTAATATGCTCTGCTGGATGTCCTATGCCAGTGTGCATACACAACAAAATGCAAATGCATTGAGAGAAAAAAACTAGGCTTAAGGGGTATCAGGTGTATGGTGCAAGAGAGATGACTGCACTGGCATAGTTATGTGATGCATAGAAATGAAGACAGCTGCATATAGAAATGCTAATCACTAAATGTGGATAGGACCTTTGAAAGAGGGAGATCCAAGACATCATATGATGATGTAATGAAAAACCTCAAGATGTTGAGCCTGAAGGAAGAAATGACAAAGGACTAGGGTGACTGGTGATTTGTTATGCCTGAGAAGACCTGATTATCCAGGTAAAAATGAGATCCTAAAAGCCTATCACTTTCTGTATGCCCTTGCATTCGAGTTGGCCCCACAACCCATCTTACCAACACCCATCCTTCCATCCTTCTTCTAACTACAACACTAGCTTACCAGTAGAGATGCACATATTTCATTTACCATACTAGTTTCCCTTTCTCTGGGAGCTACCTTCTCATGTTACTCACCTTGCATTCTCAATATTATGCTATACTACTATCGAATACCATCTTATATCAGCCATCACCTCACTCCTCACCCAATAACTCTCTTGCATTACATTCACTCCTACATACCTTAGATCTCTGCCCTTGTCACTGAGCACCCTTCCCTCTCTCCCCACTCCTCACACTGCTCATCCCTCTCACCTTTCTGTACTGTCACTTATTCCTCCTCCCTGTCCCACTCCTATTTCCTTCACTTCCGCCAAACTGATATTCCCATTGACCATGTTCTATTCCCTGCTTGTCATTCATTGCATTATCTATATCCCAATATTCCCTATCTCTAACTGCTTGTCACTTACCTCATACTCTTGCAAACTTACCCAATCTTCTGTCCCTATACCCCTCACCTGTTGTTCTTTCTTCATCCCTCTCACATTCACCCTCTTGTACCTTGAGGGTACTTCATACCACCACCACCACCACTTCTCTTCTTTTCCAGTTGGGGTAGGTATGTATCTTCTCTACAACAAAACACCTGTTCCTATCCCTCAATCATACTTTTGCTTCTCAACACCTAACATAAGTCACCTCCCTAAATACTATACATTGATCAGTTAAGGAAGTCATATCTTGCAAGTTACTTGGTGACCTTACCAGTTCCAGTACAATGTAAACAGCACCAAGTACACTCTGTAAAGTGTTGGCATTAGGAAGGACATCCAACCATAGAAACCATGCCATAACAGACAATGGAGCTCGACGCTATCCTCTATCCTGTTGGATTCTCTCAAATCATTCATTCCATGCCAGTATGGAATATGGATGCTAAATGATGAAGAATTAGTATTTAATCTTTCACTTCTAGGTATAAGATACCTGATGACAATCAGAAAATGAACTGAATGAAACATAGTGTAGATGTAAGCATTAAAAATAAAATATTTCATCTCTAAAGATAAACCAAAATAAAATCAGACCAAGTCACTGAATATTATCAAATTGTTATATGCCCTGCTCAGTATGTAGAAAAGGAGTAGGTAGTAACTCTATAAGATGTACCCGGTGCAAGCTATGGACACATAAGAGGTGCAGCAACATCAAAGGCAGGTTAACTAGCAAGTTAGTTTTTGTTTGTGGCAGATGTTCAGGTGCAATAAAGACTGCAAACAAACAGGAAACAACTTCTATCTCATTCCAGGGTGAAAAACTAGAGGTAGTCGATAGCTTCCGCTATCTGGGCGACCAAGTTAGTAGTGGGGGTGGGTGCGCTGAAAGTGTAGCTGCTAGAATAAGAATAGCCTGGGCAAAGTTTAGAGAGCTCTTACCCCTGCTGGCGACAAAGGGACTCTCACTCAGAGTAAAAGGCAGACTGTATGACGCATGCGTACGAACAACCATGCTACATGGCAGTGAAACATGGGCTGTAACTGCTGAGGACATACGTAAGCTCGCAAGGAATGAAGCCAGTATGCTCCGTTGGATGTGTAATGTCAATGTGAATACCCGTCAGAGTGTAAGTATCTTGAGAGAAAAGCTGAACATTAGAAGCATCAGTTGTGGCGTGCAAGAGAGACGATTGCGCTGGTATGGACATGTGGTGAGAATGGAGGAGGATAGCTGCGTGAAAAAGTGCCACACCCTAACAGTTGAGGGAACCCGTGGAAGAGGTAGGCCCAGGAAGACCTGGGCTGAGGTGGTGAGGCAAGACCTTCGTACATTGGGCCTCACCGAGGCGATGACTACGGACCGAGACCTTTGGAAATGGGCTGTGCGTGAGAAGACCCGGCAAGCCAAGTAAGATCGTTGCCAGTGCCCCTGGACTGGTTCTTGTGCGGGTGGCACATGAGATGCACCATTTTGAGCGTGGCCGTTGCCAGTACCGCCTGACTGGCTCCTGTAGGATTTTCGAGCGAGATCGTTGCCAGTGCCCCTGGACTGGCTTGTGCGGGTGGCACATAAAAGACACCATTTCGAGCGTGGCCGTTTTCGTGCGGGTGACACGTAAAAGCACCCACTACACTCTCTGAGTGGTTGGCGTTAGGAAGGGCATCCAGCTGTAGAAACTCTGCCAAATCAGACTGGAGCCTGGTGTTGCCATCCGGTTTCACCAGTCCTCAGTCAAATCGTCCAACCCATGCTAGCATGGAAAGCGGACGTTAAACGATGATGATGATGATGATGATTAAATACTAATCGCAATTTCATTTTTCTGAAGGTGGAATCATATTTAATACTCATAAGATTTAAAGCAGTCATATCCAGCCAAAATGATTTACCTATAGTATTTTCAAACCAGCCAGATCTGGCCTCTCACACTTATCTTACAATATTACTCTAAAAATAAACAACCATGTCATTGAAATCTCAAAGCTAAAAGGTAATTAATGCATAACTAATTCAAATTAATGTGAATGAATATGCATAACATTTTGACAGAAATTTTTTTTATGTTAAAGGGTTAAACATATTTACTGAAAAATGTTATACATATTAAATATAATTCTACATTTAAATTTTATTTATGCTGATGCAACATGACATCTCCTCTAATTTTGTTTTATCAAATATTTTATAAATTTTAGTCAAGTGTAAAAATAACTAACAAAGTTTGAAAATTACCTCTACAAAATTGCCTGAATAAAGTTCTTCTAAAGAGACTTCTAAATCCATAATGACATCTCCACCACGGACTACATCAGGTGTAGGATCTTTGCCAAAATGAAAATTTCCAAAAAAACTGTAATAAAGATTATAGAAAGAAAATCAAGGAAGGAAAAGAAAAATACATTTATGAAAGACTACAATATATAATGATAAATGTTGCTGCATTATATAGCACTCTTCCCACCATTCAGTTTAGCTAATTAGGGTTGAAACACAGATAATGATGAAATGAATCAAAATATCAGTTAGCTGGTATAAACTACTTTAAAATCTAACTAGAATTTGAATATTGAGCATTCAGATCTTCTATACTTAGTAACTTTCAGAATTTTACAGACTGACTGACATGGCAGATTAGTATAGTCCAAAGATCCTTAATAAGTCTACCTGGTTAATTTTATGTCTTCTATTTTAATTGTATTTAACAACGATTGTGAGGTAACTAGACACCAGCCTCTTTTTCTTTATATGTTCTCCACTGAACTATTTGTATAAAGGAAATTGTAACTGCCCTAGTAATAATACAATCTAATGACTGAAACCAGTAAAAGAACATAAACTCAGTTAACTTGTATTTTGCTGATGCTTAACCTTGATTCTTTTACTCTCTCAGTGTTATAACATTTTCTCACTCGAAAATATTTATATGTAAATTGATCATGTCACAATGAACTAATATTGGTTGCTCGTACAGGCAGAAAAGGCTTTAAGAGATAATGGAAAGTCTTTATGTTCACCATACTGTTTTAATGAGAATTAGAATATTTATAAAATGTAATATAGCCAGGAACTGAAGCCAAAATGACAAACTTGGTTTTGCAGGAACTTAAGGCAACAGTTTCAAGTTGAACTGAATTTTGAAAGATTCACAAGTTATAATTCTCATATACAAATATATAAATTAAAAAATACCTTGAGAAAGGATCACCACTCATATCCCCTTGTTTTAAACCTTCCTCACCACGACGATCATAAATTTTTCTCTTCTCAGGATCTGAGAGTATCTGTGAACAAAATATAGAATTAAACAGTCAAGCCTCATTTTAAGTATAATTTTTTCTAAACAAATAAATAAAAATTCTTAATATAAGGTACCAAATAATTAACAGAAGCTTTATTTGAAATAGAAATAGTTATCATTGTATGGTTGTGCATGCATTTGTGGGCACTGAATGCAGGGGATATGTGAGGATTAGAGAAGAATGGCACTGGTATGCGCCAATGAATGTACAATATCAGTGTACATGTATGACAAAATGCAAATATGTTAAAAGAAAAGTTAGGTATAAGAAGAAACAGATGTAGCATGCCAAAGAGAAAACTATGATGGTTTGGTCATATGATGCATATGGATGAGGACAGCTGAATAAAGAAGTGCCAATCCCTTAAAGAAGATCAAGCTTGTGGAACAGAGAGACCCAGTAAGACAAGGGTTGAAGTGGCAAGGGCAGACCTCAAGATGTTGAGCTTCATGGAGGAAATGACAAAGGACTGGGACATCTGGTGATATGAGGTTCTTGAGAAGACCTGTCCACCTCAGCAAAACTGAGTTCTGGAAGTGCTGTGTATATTTTGCTTTCCACTCACGTTACATTGATTCACTTGCACATCCACTCTCACAAACCAAAATTATCTCTCACATGCCCAATGCCTACCTCTTCTCCTACTCCTGCAGCTGACCTAAACTTGTCATGTCCTCCTCCTGCTGACTGCAACATTACTATCCTGCCACTCTCCCTTCACCCATTGCCTCCTTCACCCCCCTATCCTTCACCAACTCATGATTCATTGGTCATCACTCTTCAACCCTACCCAACTTATTTACAGTTGCAGGCTGTCCTACCATCCCTTCATCTGCTGCTCCCCACAGAAGTTTCCAACTCCCTCACACCCATCAACTTCTACCCACTCATGGCCTTGAGGAGGCCACCAAGACACCTCATATCTAATATCTATCTCTTCACAATTCCTACTGATCATTCTCACCCTCTTAAACTAAATATGTGTAACCATACGGCTTTACTACAAGAACCTACTATGCTCCTCCATCATACTGTATCCCCTCAATCCCCAGCATTAAGTTGACTCCCCACTTTTCTCAGGGCTTGTAGTCTTGCAAGCAGCATGATGATCTCATGAGTGCTGGTAGCATGAAAGAAGCACCCAAAACACTGTAAAGTTGCTGGCATTAGCAAGGGTATCCAGTTGTAGAAAATATGCCAAAGCAAACATTGGAGCATGATGCTATCCTTGGAATTGTCAACTCATCCAACCCATACCAGCATGGAACATGAACATA
This sequence comes from Octopus bimaculoides, assembly GCF_046866305.1. Taxonomy (NCBI): domain Eukaryota; kingdom Metazoa; phylum Mollusca; class Cephalopoda; order Octopoda; family Octopodidae; genus Octopus; species Octopus bimaculoides. Next base: position 85,954,377 of record NC_142929.1, read on the forward strand.
AAATGATGATGATCATCATCAAATACAATTAAAGAAAATGAAAACATGAGAATTATGACACTGAAATAATCCTATCAAAACAAACAGGTAATGGAAAGGATTGTAAGATAAAGGATGAAACCAGGAATGTCTAATGAGATAAACTACAAGTAGATAAATATTATTCAGAAAATAATGTATGGATTTGTGAAGAATTTGTATATTTTTATAATTTTCAATATATCATTTTTCATCAGGCAAAATAAAAGCTGATAATTAAATTTTGACTAGTGGTTTATACCTTAAAATTTTTGTTCCTTAAATTGTGTTACAATAGACATACAAAAGAAATATACTTGAAAAAGAATAAAGGAAAGAAAATCAGAAGCATTTTGATTATCATGCAGACCAGTTTTCATTTTGGTTAACTCTATTTATTATTATAAACATTTTAGATTAAAGTTACATTACTAAATATTATACCTCATATGCAGCCCCCAAATCCTGAAATTGATCTGCAGCTTTGGGATTATCTGGATTCTTGTCAGGATGCATCTCTTTAGCCTTCTTTCTATAAGCCTTCTTTATGTCATTTAGTGATGCTGATTTTGAAACACCAAGTATTTTATAGAAATCTCGTCTGAAAATCATATTGATAAGAAATCAAATATTCAGGAATAACTTATTAATAAACAAAAACACATTGCAGAATCCTAAAATAAAACCAAATGATTAGAAAATAGCTATGCATGTGATATAAGTTTTTCTGAAGGAAAATAAAGGAGAAAGTACATTAAACGACAAGCCTTGATGGTATCATCATCAACATCATTTAACCCCTTCACTTCTAATGGGATATATGTATCCTAAGAAAAAATTTTTTAATAGTAAAGTGAATTTTCTTCATTTAAAATGGCTTGGGCTGGCACAAATCAGAGTTACAGCATAAGGAGTAGGATGGAAAAAGAAAGAGTTCATTTGTCCAGAAGCAATTATCTTTTATAACAAATATATGAGTAGAGTAAATCGCTCTGATCAAATGGCAACATTGTATGAACCTGATCAAAAATGTAGAAAATGGTGGACTTCAGGTTTCTGATGACAGCTGTATACAACAGCTATGTTATTCACTCTGAAATTCATCATACGAAACCACCGTTTATAAATTTCTTGGTAAATGAAGCTGAATATTTGATGAAGGCAAGAAGGTCGAATTTTTCACAAAAGAAAATGAGATCTTTTGGATGGCCTTCTAAGACTTCAAAGTTGATTTCGAATGTAAGTAAAACAAAAGAGTCGTAGAAGATGTACTAGTTGTATTTTGAGGAACAAAGAAAGGAGTATTATTTGGAAGGGGTCATTATATATATATATATATCATTTTATAAGTGTTATTTGAAAAAATAATTGTAATTTATAATAAATATATGAGAAAGCAATTATAGCTTCATTTTGTGTTTGAAATAAACTGTAGGATTTATTTCATTTTTATTTCCGTAATTTTCCGAACTTGCTAACATGCATGCAAAATACTGTCGAGGATAGGATAGTCCCAAGTATTTGTTCGTTAGAGAACTATTGAGACATTTTTGTCCCACATTCAAAAACCATATGTAGTGATAAAAAAAAATAAAATTTTAATTATGGTAGGCAATGAAGGTTTAAAGAAGTGGAAAATGCGAAAAAATAAAATAAAAACTGATTGTACAAAAGTCAGAGTGAAAGAGTTAACATCCATCTTCCATGCATGCATGAGAAAGATGGTTGACAGGAGCTAGCCAGGTAGAAAAACTACCCTAGGTTACTGTGTCTGTTTTGGCAGGGTTTTTACAGTTGAATGCCCTTCCTAACACCAACCACTTTGCAGAGTGCTTTTTAGTGCTTTTTATATGGCACTAGCATAGGTGAGGTTAGTTTTGGTATGATTTTTACAGCTGGATGCCCTTCCAAATGCTAACCACTTTACAGTGTGGACTAGATGCATTTTACATGGCACCAGCACTGTAAGGTCACCAAGTAACTCGCAAGACAAGGAATTATGAGAGGGGCAGAGGCATTTGAGACAGGGAACTTGTGTCAGTGGATGAAAGGTTAGAGTGTGACAAAGAGATAGCAGCAGCAGAAACAGGTGGCTAGCTATAGAGGAGACACATGGTTACCAATGAGAGAGAAAGAGCGCAGTTAGGTGTTGCCAAGAAGGTGTAAGTAGGGAGTGGGGATTGCAGTAACTGGAAAAAACCTGGGTAGAAAAATAGGGCGGGGGTAGCAATGCAATGAGGGCAGGAAAGAGGTTTCGAAGACAATCATAGTTTAGAAGAGGAGATGTAGTTCAGTTTCTTGGGGTAGAGTGTGTGAAAAGTTTGTTGTTACATGTGGGTGGGACACAATGCTTCACGCACTCAGTTTTGCTGACATGGTTGGGTCTTCTCTAGAACCTCATATTGCCAAACATCTTGGTCCATTGTTGTTTCCTCTGTGAGCCCCAACATCCTAAGATTGGTCCTCAGCACTTCATCCATGTTTTCCTGGGTCACCCTCTTCCACAGGTACCATCCACTTTCAGTGACTGGCACTTCTGTATACAGCTGTTTTCACTCATACACATCACATGTGTGAAATACCTAGTGATCAATCTATAGCACATTGCAGATATTATAGATGTAATATGTTGGCAAAATATTCTCTTTTAGTAAGCCACTGTGAAGCAAAGAAACATAAGGCATCAACTCCACAGCAAATGATTCCTCTTACCAATTTTATTAAAACCGAAAACGATAAGACATCTATACCCGAAACAAATTTAGCAATGTTTATTTGTTGTCACTCATCATTTAATAGCTGTGATCACTTAATAGAGTTATGTAAGAATTATATGTCTGATAGTGATATTATGTCCAAAGTGAAGTTGCATCGTACAAAATGCGTAAATATTGTGAGAAATGTTCTAGCTCCATATTTTGATGGAGATTTGATTTCTGATATAGGAGATAGAAAATTTAGACTGCTATTAGATGAATCCAATGATATATCGATAAACAAGTTGTTAGGAATTGTTATCACATATTATAGTGACACTCACAAAAAAGTGGTACACACATATCTCAGTATGGTATCTTTAGAAACATGTGATGCAGATGGCATTGTAGATGCCTTAAAAATTGAATTAGAAAAAAATGAATTAGATATAAAAAAATTACTGGCTATAGGAACCGACAATGCTAGAGTAATGATAGGAGTCAACAATGGTGTTTTCCAGAAATTAAAAGAAGTTCCATCGTTACTTCTATTTAGATGTGTATGTCATTCTTTACAGTTGGCAGTATCCCACACATGTGCTGAATGCTTGCCCATAAATTTAGAATTTTTAGTATCTGAAACCTATAAATGGTCCTCTCATTCTTCAACAAGACAAAGTGCCTACAAACAACTTTACCTTGCTATCAATGATAAAGAGCCTTTGAAGATCGTGAATTCTTGTACAACTAGGTGGCTGTCAATAGAACCAGTGGTAAATAGAATTTTAAGCCAATGGTTTGAATTGCAAACTCATTTCCAAACTACAACTACAAAACAAAAATGCTTTACAGCACAAATATTACACGAAATGTTTTGTGATTCTAGGAATGGACTTTATCTTTTATTTTTGCATCCAATTTTAAAACATGTTCAGGAAGTGAATAAACTGTTTTAATCAAACACTTGTCAACAAAACAAAATTGATTGAAGATCTTTCAAATTTGATCAAATCTGTTGCTAATGTGATAGTGTAGCCAACATGTAGAATTGATCCTCTTGATCTGGATACTTCTATTGAAAAATTTCTGGATCCTAAACCAAATTTAGGCTACAGGTTCGAGAGAAAGATAGCAGAAATGATTATCAAGAAGACTGTAACAGCCACCGAAGAAAATAATATTCGCAAAAGAGCACAACAATTTTTACTCTGCCTTTATAAAGAGCTCAAGTACCGTTTGCCAGGAATTATTAATATACTGAGGAATATCAAATATTTTTCAGTAGAGAATATTTCGCAGCATTTCAAAGAGCCAATTTTTCCTGTCTCAGAAGCAATGCATTTTAATGAAGAAAAAATTGCTTCATTTGAAATTCAGTTTAATAGCATTCATTTAGTTAATTGGACAAATACGTCTAATACTGAGGCATTCTGGCTGGAAGTCCTGGAATATAAAGATGCTACTGGAGGAAATCCTTTTAGAGATTTTGCAAATTTTGCCATTAATCTATTGACATTACCAAACTCAAATGCAGAAGTTGAACAGTTGTTCAAAATTGAAAAACAAAATGCATCTTCCTATGCTTAGATCAATAATGTCTATAAAATAAGGCCTGAAAAGATATGACAAATGTTGCAAAAACTTTGATATTCCAAAACACATAACAAGATAGGAACCTTGAATGTATACAGAAGTCAAGACCTAGGCACTGCAGCTGAAAGTGATCAAATCAGTGAAATTCAAGAAATTATTTCTCAATGATGAATATAATTAAAGAAAGTAAATAAAAATTAAACTTTTTGATATAATTAGTCTTTAGCATTTTTTGTACTGAAATTTAGCATAAAATTCTGATTTTGAGTTGGCAACACTGTTACATACACATGTGTATACATACGTACATAAGCATAGGTACATTTATGCTGATAAATATATAGTCTCCTACTCGCATACATATGTGCACATACATGTGTGGTGGGAACTTACTGAATTATTATTAGTTATTACTCATAATATTATTTGACAGTGATGTGTCATGAGATTACGTAAAAATACATGTTTATATAGAGAGAGGGGTATAGCTGGATAACTATATGTATATAAAGAGAGAGAGATGCACTGCTACGAACAGACACTTAGGTGGGGTGGAAAAGAGTGGAGGGGAAAAAAACTCCCTGAATTATTATTATTTCACAGTGTCTAATCTTGAAAATGCATATTTGGCATAGTGGGAACATCTTGGAATTTTCTCCACATGCTTGTTTGCCAAGTTCTCATTACTTCGCAAAAAAAGAATTAACAAAAAAGAATACAACACCAAGAACACTTCAGACACTAACAATCAAACAGAACACTGCAAAAACAAAAAGTCAAAAGATAAATACAAAAATATTAATAGTACAATTAAACTGCACCTGCCACAAGAAATCCTCATGGCCGTTCATGAACCAATGTGTCCAAAACAACATAAAATATAAAAGCACAATCACCGCACCACAACAAAAATACGCATACATAAATGCCTTAGAAAACTAATTTAAGGTTCAGTACCGAAACCATATCTTATCATTTCAAAAGATAAAGAGACAACATGCAACTTCAACAGCGAATCTAATATGGAGATTGAAGGAAGGAAAAATTAAATACCAAATGGAATGGTCAATAATAAAAAATGCACACATATCTGGCACATGTGACCTTTGTCTCGAGGAAGCATTGTGCATCCTGCTAAGTAATGAGAACCTAGTAAACAAGCATGTGGAGAAAATTCCAAGATGTTCCCACTGCACCAGATATGCATTTTCAAGATTAGACACTGTGCAATAACAATAATTCAGTGAGTTTTTTCTCCTCTCCCCTCTTTTCCACCCCACCTAAGTGTCCGTCCATAGCGGTGCATCTCTCTCTCTTTATATACATGTGGTTGTCTGGCTGTATCCCTGTCTCTATATAAATGTGTATCATCATCATCATCATCATCGTTTAACGTCCGCTTTCCATGCTAGCATGGGTTGGATGATTTGACTGAGGACTGGTGAAACCGGATGGCAACACCAGGCTCCAATCTAATTTGGCAGAGTTTCTACAGCTGGATGCCCTTCCTAACGCCAACCACTCAGAGAGTGTATGTTTACGTAATCTCATGACCCATCACTGTCAAATAATATTACTATGAGTAATAACTAATAATAATTTGGTAAGCTCCCAGTGCATGTGTGCGTGCATATGTTTGTGAGTAGGAGACTATGGGTGCATATATATTAACATACGTGTATATGTGTGCATATATACTTATCAGCATGAATGTATCTACGCTTATGTGCATATGTATACATGTGTATGTATGTAGAGAAATGTACATGTGTACGTATATATATGTAGATATTTGTGCGAATTTATTATGTACATACAAGTGTCCATGTATGAACGTGTATATATATATGTGTGAATATGTATATATATATATATATATATATATTTACACATACATACACATTCATACATGGACTCGCTCCTTTGTGCTACATGGGCTCAACTCCCCTCCCCTCTTCATCTAACCCTCCTCCTCTCTCCTCTCACACCTATTTCCTCCCAACCACCTCTCCTCTCTTGCTCTGATACCTACTTCCTCTCTTCACTCCTACCCACCTTCTCCCTTCATCGTCACCCCCTCCCACGTTACCCCACCCATACACATTCCAACCCCACCATTCTATCCCGCCCCTTGCTTCCCCCACACCCCAACACTACACACCACCATACCACACCACACATCACACCACCCTGCACACACTAGCACTGACCACTTCCCAGCACCCACACCAGCGCGCACACTAGCAATGACCACTTCCCAACACTTACACCATCATCCACACACCTACACATGCACACACACACATCAAGGTCACCAGCCCCCTTCCACACACACACATACACGCTCTCACATATGCACACACACCTTTGTTTTTGGGATCACCACTGCTTTATTATCTCCCCTTCTTCCTAGCTCTCCTGTGTGACCCCTCTGTCCGGCATTTGCCATGATAGATCACTAGCCACTAAACCTTTCCTATTTTCGTTCCGTTTTTTTCTGCGTTCCTTTCTGTCAAAGAGTGTAGGCTCAAAACATAAAAGACTTTCTCACTTCCCGAGCGTTAAACTAATACATCTGTTTGTTGTTTACACACCCGTCTTCGACTCTGTTTTTTTTTTTGTAAATTCTCACTATATATTTACCCATATAGGAGTGATAGTTTTAGAGTCTGCACACAAAGCTTAAGGTAAGTATATATATATATATATATATATATATATATATATATATATATATATAGGTAGGTTGGTATGAGTGTATATATACGCACATGCTTCACTGTGTATGTGCAAGTCAAAATGGGTACATTTGCTCACTTATCTATGTCTATGTGGGCATATATTCCAACATTTGTGAGAGGGTGTGTATATAAGTGAATAAATGTATAAGTTGATCGGTGTATGTATATGTGTATACAAATGTACATGTATGTATATATGGATGCCTGAATATATGTATTTATATATGTGTGTGTACGTGAATGTATGTGTATATATATGTGAGTGTATGTGTGTCTATATAGGCATATATACATAGGTTTGTTTGTGAGTGGGAGGGTATGTGTGAGTCTGTGTGTGTATGTATCTGACCAATGAATACTGAAGGTCAGCTAATAAAATTTGCATGTGTAGCCAACCATGAGGAACAGGTCAGTGATCAGCCAGTACCAAAACAGCCATTCACTACCACTCATAGCAGTCCAGCAAATACACTCTGACAGCAAGCAACTTGAAACTACCAACTGCTACAAAATTCAAACCAAGATGGACAGATGGGATGGCCTTGAAGTTGAAAATTTTAAACTAACAGTTTAAACTTGAATATCACCTAAGGAAACGCAACTGGATCTCATTTTGTAAACAAACAGTTACATAATCAAATACCTGCACATCTGGGGAACCACGTTGGGTGGAAACAATTGTAGTGATCAAAAAAATAATTATCCAACTGTACTCCTTGTTGACTACAATTTCTTCATTTATATATATATATGTGTGTGTGTGTGTGTGTGTGTGTGTGTGTGTGTGTGTATTTATAGATTTATATCAAAATTTGGCAAAAATATTGTATCTGTTATCAAACATAGCAAAATACTCACAAGTGAGTTTTTGTATTTATATCGATTTAAATAAGAGCTAAAATCTGATCCATTGTAAATATTTTATTATGATGACCTATGATCATTTCGATGCAATATCCAGATTGATTCATGCATATTATAAAATATGGGATACTGCATCTCCTCAGCGTCTTATTAATAGAAGGCAGACGATAAAAATAGATAACATTCATATACAACATTCATAGTTGACCTATGATTACATGTAAATAAACAAGTTGAAAAGACATGAGATGTAATCCAACCGTACAGCATAACGGTGTTGAAACTATAATCATACCAAGCAAATGATTCAAATTTATGATGTTATACTATGAAGTTCAATAATGAACCAATACGGAACGCTGTACATTTCGAAAAGGACCGTTGGAGTTATGAACGTAAATACAAAATTCAGACTGAAGAAAAAAACAGTTAGATATTAAAAAAAAATATTTTTTACACAAGTTAATGGTCAAATAGAAGTATATCTAATAAGTAATGCTTATATATAATATACTCAATAAACAACTTAAGTACACATAATCTAAAAAAAGGCTTTATATTAATTTAGTATTTAGAAGTAAAAAGCCTTATATGGTTATTATACCCTGATAAGTTATAGAGAATAAATTGTAAAATATAAGAAAAATAAGAAAAAATAAGCAAATATATATATATATATATATATATATATATATATATATATATATATATATATATATATATTATATACATATAT
>NC_142929.1:85968024-86070524 GCF_046866305.1 Octopus bimaculoides
TACTGCCCAATCTGATAGAATTCTGGCAGAACTGTGTAGCAACAGATCGCCAGCAATTGCTTCATCAGAAATTGCCGTCCTACCTCCTGCGAAAAGGAATTACCCTGCTATGTATAATCAAGGCAGCGCAAAAAGTTGTTTTGCACAAGCATTTGTATAGCCAATTAGATGGATGAAATTTACGTACACTGACGATCTGAAGAAGGAATTGTAATTCCGAAATATCATCGGACTATAGATAACCAAATTACAACAGGTGTATAGTCCATTTTTTGTTTTATAGTGCATTGTTGTACCATTCTAAACTTTTTATTCTTTACAAACAATACACAATGCTTCAAGCGAACTACAATACTCTCCTATCATCATCATCATTTCACGTCCATTGTCCATGCTGGCATTGGTTGGACAGTTTGACTAGGCTGGTACACTGGAAGGCTGCACCAGACCCCAGTCTGATTTGACATGGTTTTCTACAGCAAGATGCCCTTCCTAACTCCAACCACTCCGAGAGTGCTTTTATGTGAACTGGCATGGGTGCAATTTGTGTGACACTAGTGTGCATTTATGTGCCACCAGCATAGGTACCAATTTGTGTGACACTGGTATCTGTCACAACTGTGATTTTGCTGGGCTTGATGGGTCTTCTTCTCAAGCATGACATAATGCTACAGGTCTTGGTGATTGCCTCTGTGAGGCCCAACACTCGAAAGGAATTCAGCCACTTTGCCTCTGTGAGGTTCAACGCTCAAAAGGAACTCAGTCACCTTGCCTCCATGAGGCTCAACGCTTGAAAGGAATTTAGCCATTTTACCTCCGTCAGGCTCAATCCTTGAGAGGAACTCAACCACTTTGCATATGTCAGGCCCAACACTACAAAGGAACTCAGCCACTTTGCCTCTGTGAGACCCAATTTTCAAAAGATGTTCTTTACGTGCCACTAGCACGGGTACACTTGGCTTGATGGGTCCTCTCAAGCACAGCACATCACCAAAGGTCTTGGTAACCAGTCATTTTCATGCTTTACCACCTCATCCCATGTCTTCCTGACTCTACCTCTACCATGGGTTCCCTCCACAGTTACAGTTCAGCACTTCTTTTACACAGCTGTCCTCTTCCATATGCATCACATGATCATACCAGTGCAGTCATCTTTCTTGCACACCACATCTGATTCCTATTATGCCTAACTTTTCTCTCAAGATGCTTACACTCTGTCAAACATGCACATCCAATGAAGTATATTGGTTTCATTTCTCTCGAGTCTACGCATGTCCTTGACTGTCAAAGGCCATGTATCACTGCCATGCAGCATAGCTGTTTGCATACAAGCATCAATCTGCCTTTTACTCTGAGTGAGAGGTCCTTTATTGCCAGCAGACGTAGGAACTCTCTGGACCTTGCCCAGCCTAATCTTATTCTCACAGCTACGCTCTTGGAGCATCCACCTCCACTACTAACTTGGTCACCTAAATAACGGAAGCTATCTACTACCTCTAGCTTGCCCCACTGGCATTTGTTGGAGTCTATTTTCTGGGCATTTTCAGCATTTATTGTACCTGTGCACCTTCCACATGCAAAAGTTAGTTTCCCTGCTAATCTTCCTGTAATGTTGCTGCACCTTTTATGTGTCCAAAGCTTATACTGGGTGCATCTTGTGGAGTTTCCATCTATACCTTTTCCACAGATTGAGCAAGACCATCTACCTGAAGGGATTTGTAATTTGTCTGCCTTCCTACTTACTATGACTTTGGTTTTTGCTAGGTTAACTCTAAGGCCCTTTGATTCTAGACCTTGCTTCCATACCTGGAACTTCTCTAGTTCAGGTAGCGATACAGCTATAAGAGGAGCTCCCAGGAGCAACCTGTCTTGAATTCCTCTGTTACTGCCTGAAGAACTATGATGAACAAGAGGGGGCTGAGCACCAATCCATGGTGAACCCCTACTCATACCCTGAATACTTCACTATACTTGTTGCTCACCTTTACCTTACTGGTAGCATTTCTGTACAATACAAGGTTTGTATGGCTCTCACTATCCCTTTCCGCACTGACCACTAGATAAGGGAGTGGGGGGGGGGGACCCTGTCAAAGGTTTTCTCCATGTCAACAAAAACCAAGTACAAAGGTTTATCTTTGGCTAGGTATTTCTCCTGCAGTTGCCTTACTAGAAATATAGCATCAGTGGTGTTTCTACCAGACACAAAACCGAACTGCATCTCATCTAGACTAATTAGGGAGAGCCCTAATTAGTTGCACTATGACAGTCTCCGCAACTTTCATCACCTGATCCAACAATTTGATACCTCTGTAATTATTTCTATCTAGCAGTTTGTAGCAGTTGACTGTGGTGCAGCTACACCAGTCATTGGGCATGACTCTTTCATGAACCACCTGATTTACAATATGGGTGACTAGACCATAACCCATACTGCCAGATATTTTAAACATTTACCAGGGTACTGTCGATTTGGGTAGCTGGTTCCTCAATTGGGTCAACATTTGGCAGACTCTCCTCTTCCCATTTATTCTCCACGTTCAGTAGTCTTTCATAGTGGCATCTCAAAGCATCTTTCTTTGCAGATTCATTAAAAGCAAGTGCATCATCATCCATGCAGAGACAATTCTCTCCTATGACATCACAATTTTCTCACACACTGTTTTGCAATCCAAAATACTTCAGTTCTTTGGTCCTAACTAGGAAAACTTTTTCTTTTCTCCTTCTCCCTTGGCTAGATATACATGTCTCCTAGCTTCCCTTCTGGCTATCTGATACAGTTCCCTGCTACCCCCATTCATTCAAATCTTCCAAACCTGTTTCATTGCTCTAATGGCTTTGTCTACAGTATTGTTCTACCACCACATTACCCTAGGTCTGGAAGGGACTTTGCACCAACCACAGATTTGGTCTGTGGCACTCAGCAGGCTGTCTTGCAGGAATTCCCAGTTGCCTCCTATATCACAAGTTTGTAGCTCCTCCTCCCCCTTATCAAATTTCTCAATTAGGATGTCCCTAAATCTCTGACCATACGAAAGGTCCTTAAGCTTCCAAATCCTTCTTTTCCAGACTGGTTTACTTCTTGGCATACTTCTGGCCTGGAGTCTAAAGTCACTAATAACTAGTCCATGCTGGGAGATACATTCTTCACCAGGGAAGGTCTTTGTATTTAAGAGCAACCATGCATCCCACTGTCTGGTGAGAATGAAATTGATCTGGCTAGCAGGATCACATGATTGATAGGTTATCAGGTGACTGGCTGCCTTCCTGAAGTTAGTGTTGCCGATAAAAAGGTTATTTGCCTCACAGGACTCCAGTAGCCTTGTTTCCTCTTCATTTTGGGAACCGATCCCATGGCTCCCATGAACGCCATGGAAGATACCAGGCTGCCGTCTGACTACCCATTAAAATCCCCAGCTATGAAGATGAAATCATTATCACTTGTCATTGAGGTAGCCTGCAGCAGAAGATCATAAAAGTGGTCCTTCTGTTCATTTGGTAGGCTCACTTGCGGGGCGTAGGTAGGTATAATTGTAGCTATACTATTTTGCAAAACTAGCCTGAGCTTAAGTACTCTATTGCACACTTTGATTACCTCCATGACCTTATCACCCATTTCTCAGCAAGAAGTATGCCCAAACCACCTACTCCATCACTGTTACATTCCAAGAAGATTTTATACCTATGCGTCTTGCTAGTGAGGAACCTGGCTGAAGCTCCTCTCCACCTTACCTCTTGGAGGCAACATAGATCAACACGCCTCTGTTCAAGCATCTCTACAATCTCACTAGACCTACATTTACAGTGCCAACTCTGAAAGCTGTGAAAAGGATGTGGGAGGGAACATGGTAATAAGAGATGTTATTCAGCACCCGAAAAGAAGGTTTCCATGATCGTTTGATAACAGACATGTCATAACAGATGTTCTCACTTCTAACCTATCATCATTTAAACATGTTAAAATTCTTGCCTCTGCTGGAGGTGAGAGTAAAGTAAGCATTGTAAATAAAAGCGTTGCTGCAGCTGAAAATATATGCCAATGTTAAATTAAGTAAGTAAGTAAATGCTATTTGGTTGGGTTATTTATATATATATATATATATATATATATATATATATATATATATATATATATATATATATATTTAATTATATGTATTTCTTCTATCTTAATGAATAATAATTCTTCGGATAGAACAAATGGGTTAATAGAAACCAATGTAGTAAAGAACACAAAATAACTTAGGTGTTGTTCCTGTTTTTAAGGCAGGAACTCCTTGAAATTTTGGGTATTTGAGTATATTTAAAAATTTAAGGAATGGAGAAAACGCATGTTATGCAATTATAACATGCGTTTTCTCCATTCCTTAAATTTTTATATATATATATATAGAGAGAGAGAGAGAGGGGGGGGGAAGGAGGAAGGGAGGGATGGAGGTCTTCTGGTGTAGAAGTGAGGCAGAGCCTTGTGGGAATTTTCAGGTTAAGAGAAGAGATTACTGGTATAAGAGAAGAGATTACTGGTATGAGAGAAGGGATTTCTGGTACGAGAGAAAGGATTTCTGGTACGAGAGAAAGGATTTCTGGTATGAGAGAAGGGATTTCTGGTATTGGGGGGGGGGGCAGGAAAGGGTGGGCACATTGCGAACAAGAAATGGAAGAAATGGCTAGCTTCGCCACATGCAAATTGAAATAGTGAAGCAAAGAACGATAGAAGCACAAGTATAGAAGTTATTAGAGAAAGTAACGGTTTACAAGTTACAAAGTTATTTTAACTCAAGAATGTTAGTATGTTTGTAATACATGTTAAATTAATGAAAAGAAAGACGAATGATTAAAAACTAGAGAAGTTTCTTAGCTTAGCAGCTGGACATTTTGCGTCATGATATAATGGTGTCAAATAGCAGAGCAAGATCAGGTTTGAGAGAAACCAAATGCAATGGGGTTGTTTATATAATCTACAGCCAGAAATGGTCAAATAAGTGGCTGGCTTCGCCACAAGAAAATTGAAATAGCAGCAAAGGACAATAGTGAAATAGAACAAATGGCTAGCTTCGGCACAAGAAAATCGAAATAGCAGCAAAGGGCAATAGTGAAGCAAAAAACAATAGAAACACAAATGAGTATTTAAAGGGGAACGATAAATGTATGATACAGGGATTTAGGTGTAGGAAGAAAGTTAGCTTTAAGCAATCCATAGTAAATATAAAAAAACAACTTTCAAGAACAATAGTGGTTTGAGATGGAAGGTTACACTTTACTCTTTTATTCTTTTACTTGTTTCAGTCATTTGACTGCAGCCATGCTGGAGCACCGTCTTTAGTCGAGCAAATCGACCCCAGGACTTATTCTTTGTAAGCCTAGTACTTATTCTATCGCTCTCTTTTGCCGAACCACTAAGTTACAGGGACGTAAACACACCAGCATCAGTTGTCAAGCAATGTTGGGGGGACAAACACAGACACACAAACACACATATATATATATACATATACATATATACGACAGGCTTCTATCAGTTTCCGTCTACCAAATCCACTTACAAGGCTTTGGGCGGCCTGAGGCTATAGTAGAAGACACTTGCCCAAGGTGCCACGGAGTGGGACTGAACCCAGAATCATGTGGTTGGTAAGCAAGCTACCACACAGCCACTCCTGCGCCTGTGGATTTTTTTTGTATCAAAGTATGATAAGCTGAAAAAAGAAGTTCTTTTTATATTTCACAGTAGACGACCAGGGATGCTGGGTGTGCGAATAAGAATACAAGAGTTGCAGAATGGAGTAGGTGAGATCTAGTCTACATATGTTTCATAGCAAGCAGCACCTCAGAAGTGGTAAAAATCCAAGCGAGGTGTATTCAATCAGATTCTGATTGAATCTCCCATGCATCAATGTGTACCTCCTTGCAACAATGTAACCTATAATTTAATCAAGATATCCTTGGCCTGAAGAATAGTTGGTGGTATACACCTCGCTTATATATATATATATATATATATACAAATATATATAAGATAAAAATTCAGTTAGGTGTTAAATAACTACCTAAGGGATATTATATATTCAAAAAATTTACTGCTTTTTTTTTTAACCTATATAAATAACATTGTTATGAACTATCGCTCATAACAGATAGGTAAATAAAATAAACAATCAGTTTATCAATATATCATAAATTAGAAATGGAAACAAAATAATAAATTGAATAATTGAATCATCTGTATATATATAAAAGAGAGGATGTTTGTGTGTGTGTGTACGTGAATGTGGTTTATGCACGTCCACAAATTAGCACGCATGTCGCTCCAATTTTAGGAGGTGATGTGTCATGACCTTATGTGCATTTTCGCCAATTTTTTCTCTCAGAGGCACCCTCGTATAGCTGTAAAAATTGATAAACTTTTACAAATTTTTAAGTTTGTTGACATGGCGAAGTCAAATCTGTGCGTACGCGCGTGAAGGCAAGAGAGAGAGAGAGAGAGAGAAAGAAATTGTATGTTTGTGAGAGGGAGGATGAAGGAGAGATACATTTTGTTTGCCAGCATCTGTGTGGTAGGCAGCAAAGCAACAAGCAAAAAGAAAAAAATACCTTCTCTCTCTCTCTCCCTCCCTTACACACACATGCCAGTTATCTCTCTTTCTTTCTTTCTTTCTTTCTCACACACACACACCAACATTACACACAAAACACATGTTGCCGAAAAGAAATACACGCTATCTTTTTATAGTGAGTATGCCACTCAGAAAGTGTGGTGTGTATGTGAAGTCCTTTTGTTAGTGTGAGAGAGCAGCATGTGTGTGTGTGAGACAGGGAGAGAGAGAAAGAAAGAAAGAGAGATAACTGGCATGTGTGTAAGGGAGGGAGAAAGATAGAGAGGCAGAGCGCGCTCTCTCTATCTCTTTCCCAACACTTTTTATGGAAACTGCCGAATTGATGTAAACAAACCCATGTGGTCTGATTTTCATGTTTCTAGGCATTGTACTGTAAATCGCCATTTCCAAAATATATTTATTTTAAATCATTTATCCGTATATATATGTAACGCAAGATGTGTGTATGTGTTTTGTTGATATACGGGCAACACACACACACACACACACACACACACATCCGAACATGTATGCGTATGCATACATGTTCGGATGTGTGTGTGTGTGTGTGTGTTGCCCGTATATCAACAATACATATGCAATTGGTGTACATACGTGCGTGTGTGTATGTGTGTGTGTGTTGCTCATATATATATATATATATATATATATATATATATATATATATATATATATATATATATATATATATAGATAGGATGATAAATTGAATATTAATTCAATTTAAAACCAAGTGGCCTAGCATATAAAAAATCTGAAAATTCAGAAAAAATTGTATTACACGTATATAAGGGATGACCACTAGGTGGACATCCGATATGCTAGAAAGTGGTCATCAACGATCGGGAGCCCTTTTGGTCATTCTATTTTCCTTGCTAGAAGGGTTCCTAACCCATGGGCAAAGAGGGGTTAGATGATGGCGGTGGTGTTTTCAAAGGGATGGCATGTGTAACCTGATCACCTCTGCTGATCAAACTCCCAACCCATGCGCCCCAGTTGCAACACTGATTCTGCCAAATTTGACATCATGTTACTTAGTTTGGTTTGAAATAAAGAACTTGATTAGCTTAATAATCCCAACTTAATCCCGGGCAAAGCCGGGCTATACTGCTAAGTAAATGATAAATTCAATTCAATTTTATTATTTCTATATAAACAAATGACAAATCAAAATTACAGCTGTTTCTACTTCATTAAAAACAGGTTTTGTTTAAGATTAACAAATTACCCTTTTAAAATATAATGAGGTTTCTTCAGACAGACATATCTTCTTAAATATTTTGCAAAAATAGCAAGTGAATATTGTCTATAAGTGTAAACAAAACGCATTTTTAAGAGCGAGCTTAATAATAAATAAACTAACTGAAATTCTGTAAATTCTCAAATTCAAATCTATTAGTATCTAGTTCTGTAACCGATTTTGTTACATAATATACACATTCATATACAAATATTCATATATATATATATATATATATATATATATATATATATATATATATATATATATATATATAAATAGGTTATGAGAGGTAATGGTGTCAATTAGACCCAGATGTTTTGGGTAATGCTGAGTAAGTGCTAAGCATAGACCATAGTTAAGTTCCAGGTTTGGTGAT
This sequence comes from Octopus bimaculoides, assembly GCF_046866305.1. NCBI lineage: Eukaryota > Metazoa > Mollusca > Cephalopoda > Octopoda > Octopodidae > Octopus > Octopus bimaculoides. Next base: position 85,976,252 of record NC_142929.1, read on the forward strand.
TATGCGAAGAAGGGGTCCTACATAGGTCATATATCAGCGTGTGAATATAAGGATTTACTTTTCACAATGAGATAAAAAACCAAGGCTGTGTATATTTTAGAACATTTATAAATAGGTCTTACAACTATTTCCAGGATATTTATTATATCCTTTCATCGGGGACGGTGTGAGAGGATGGTTAAGCAATAGATATCTAAATTAACTATTGCTTACGAAAAGTAAATCCTTATATATATATGTATATATATATGTATATATATATATATATATATCCATATATATACATATACATATATATATATACACACACACATACATATGTGCATACTCACATACACAAGTTTACGTATTTATCTCCATATATACTTACATCATACACACATACACAATTCCATATATATATGTGTACATATATATCTGGTAAAAATTTAGTTTATATATGAATTAAAATCTAAATAAAAGAAATTTATAAAATAAATTAAAACTTAGGATTTTTTTTATTGTATATACAGGGGAGATAACTATTTTCCTATTTAACGGAGCAAAACAAAAAACAAAATCTACTACATATGAAAAATATAAAAAGAGCTAAAAACAATAAAATCTACTTAATATAAAACATGAGCTAAAACAAAATTAAACATGATAAATATGCTATATCTTCTTATATATTATATTATACATTCATATATACACATATATATAGCTATATATATATATATATATATATATATATATACATACATATTTATATATACATATACATATATACACACACACACACATATATACATACACTTTCATATGCATTAGTTAATGTACATATATTTTTTAAAATTATTATATATATTTTTACATTACATAAACATGCACAATTCTATACGTATATCTATTTATATAAATAATTCAAAAATAAAAGGTTATAAAATAATTTAACATATTTAATCTACTAATTAATGTGTAAATTCAGGGGAGATAACTACTATTTTAGTATTTATTGCATCAGAAATGAAAAACAAACTAAATGAGAATAAACATTTTAAATAGAAAATTAATATTTGATATAATATTAGGATAAGACAATATATTAATCATATTTGATATTCTTTTTTTCAGTGTGGGGGAAATGAAAATAATTATATAATCTTCTCATATAGAGATAAATACTCACACATATATATATACATATACACTTACACACACACACACATATATATATACATAGACACACACACACACCTACATACACTTACAAATATATATCTACCTACATATAGACCCCCATATATACATATATGCTCATATGTACTTGTGCATATATATAGATATATATACCCCTCCACATATATGAACAAATAAATATACAAATATACAGATATATATATATATATATATATATATATATATATATGTATCCCTAAACATACATATATATACACACACATATACATATATATATAGACCTGCATATACCTTCATTATATTTATTTATATCTATTCACATTGATACATTAGGGAAACATGACTTATTTAAGTTCTATATCTTAATTATAAAAGTTTATATTTATGCTAAATAATAGTTAAAGTTATCTATAGTAGCATATTAATTATAATAATTATAAAAATCATTTATATCTAGTAAATACATATTTATTTTTATGTAGGCAAGAAATATCTTATCTATTCCTCATTATATTTTAAAAGGGTAATTTGTTAATCTTAGACAAAACCTGTTTTTAATGAAGAAGAAACAGCTATAGCTTGATTTGTCATTTGTTTATATAGAAATAATAAAACTGAATTTATCATTCAATGATTCAATGATTTAATTTATTATTTTGTTTCTATTTCTAATTAGTATTGATATATATATATATATATATATTTATATATAAGGAAAAAAGTTAGGGTAGAAAATGCTAAAATAATTTTATCATAAAAAACATTTTAGTACCAGTTTTAGTCATTGAGACTTTTTCCACTGTAAGTATGGAAAAACAATTAAATTTTGGAAAAATTAAATGAAAAGTATTTAAAAGAATATTTGCATAGTATTCAAATACAAGGGGCATTTTCCTTGTTTCTTCCTGTCTCTGTCTCTCTTGTTTACTCCTGTGGGTTTGAGGTCATTGTGAATTCTTGGCAGAGGAGGAGGAGAAGAAGAAAAGAATGCAGGAGTATGATAGTAGTAAGATGTTAAATGGTCAAGTGCCCTGAAAGTGACCTGTGGATGGTAGTAGTGATTGAATTCTTGAGATATCTCTTTCAAATGCATTATTTTTTATATTTGCATGGGTGTTATTCAAAGCAGCAGTAGTAGTAAAGTAAGGAAGAAGGTGGCAGAGAGGAAGAAGAAGGAGAAGAGAAAGAATAATAAAAGAATGCGGGAGTGGTATCTCTTTTGAATGTATCATTTTTAATATTTGTGTGTGTGTTAGTCTAAGGTCGGATGGATATGTCATTTGTTGTAGATGCGTTCAAAAGGGGTCTGAATTTTGTGATAAAGAACAACTCTTTACTAATTCATTGGCTACAGGTTGTATCGTCCCTGAATTGATAGAGGGGAAAAATTCTGAAGCTTGAATTCTTGTTATTAGATGTGTTGGCTGAATGCTTCGGAATTTTGATCTGGGATCTGTGCATATATATATGACAGGTTTCTTTCAGTTCTGTCTACCAAATCCACTCACAAGTCTTTGGTCAGCCTGAGGCGACAGTAGAAGACACTTGCCCAAAGTTCTACACAGTGGGACTGAATGCAGAACCATGTGGTTGAGAAGCAAGCTTCTTATCACAAAGCCATGCCTGCGCTTAAAGATGTTCAAAGATTTTGTTACATTTTTTCTTTTAACCAGACAGGTAAGTATTTTTATATTTGTTACATTAAATGACTTTTATAAAATATTACCAGATTATTACAATTCAGCTCTAAGAAAAGCAGGGCATAGGAAAAATTTGAAATTTTGTGAAACAAATAACACTGAGGATAAACATAATAGAGCCCAAATTAATCTGGAAACCAATGATAATAATTGGATAGTTAATTCTGATAACAAAACTAAATAAAATTCAAGTGGATAGGAAAATTAGAAATAAGGATATGGTTAATGATTGTAACAAACATATAAATAAAAGCTACAACCCTAATAATGAGAGACTGATATCTAATCACAAGCTCAACAATCTAAGGAATAATAACAAAATACAAAACTGTAATAATGTAAAAAGCTGTAACAATGACTTTAACACCTGACCTAAATCAATGAATAAAAAATACAATAACAATAAAATTAAACACTAAAACTTTAATACAAGAAACAAGATTAAAATGTTTACTCCAGCCACAAACACTAATTACAATTCAAACTATAGTTTAAGAAATTGTTCTAAAGATATAGACTGGGTGATAATCCCCTTCACTAAGTAAGTTAAATCAAAAATACCTAGAATGTTCTATGAGGCACTGGATAAATTTTTTCCAGTAATGAATAAATACCATAATTTATTTAATAAACAAAAAATCAAAATTGTGTTCTCCAACTCTAAAAATTTAGCTCAAATTATAGCTGCCCACAACACCAAACAAATTGTGAGAGCACAGGACAATAACATTAATAAGGTAAATAATAATAATGACAACCAAATTAAAGATAATAATAATAATAATAAAACCAATTTTAAAAACAATAGTAAGATGATTAATCCAAATTCTATTGAAATCGCCACTAAGACAGTAAATAATGATCAAAGGGAAACTACTCAATTAAGTAATTCTGTAACTAATAGGCAGGCACACATGGTGACTAGAAAGGGCAGCTTTGAAGCAGTTTGCCAATGGAACTTAGCCACAACACATCTCTTGATACACTCAGTAGCTACTACTAACTCCAGGCCATGACAGACAGAGAAGATGCTCTTGAAGTCAAGAATTTGAATTTATGGAGACAATATTTATAAATCGCCTGAGGAAACACAACTAGATCTCATAATGCAGGGAAATGGTTGCATAACCAAATACCTGCAAGCCTGGAGAACTATGCTCTGTAGAAACAATTGTAATGATTGCAAATAAATATTCAACTATACTCCTTCTTGTTGACTCCAACTTATTCAATTATTTATATATATATATATTTGTGTGTATGTGTGTATCTCCCCCTCATCACTTGACAACTGATGCTGGTATGTTTATGTCCATGTAACTTAGCAGTTCAGCAAAAGAGGCAGATAGAATAAGTCCTGGGATCGATTTCTTCAACTAAAACCCTTTGAGGTGGTGCTCTAGGATGGCTGCAGTCAAATGACTGAAAAACTAAAAAAGAAATTTGACCTGATGGTAATTGATGTTGCTCATTAGATATTCTTTTATATGTTTCAGCTTTGAAGCTGTGGCTATGCTGGATAATTATTGATGTTTAACAATCAATATATTTTCTTCTGTTGGATTCCACATCAATTTCTTTCCCCACACTGTTGTCTAACTTAATCATTTTCAATTTCCCAAAAATATCTAAATTTGGACAAAATGAGTAATGACTAATTTCAATAATTTCTTTTCTTTAATTGCATGGTGCATAAATATATCAGAAAGAGAGCCACTCCAACAGATTATGAAGAAGCTATAGTAAATATTTTATGTTGAGTTTTTAGATTTAGTTAAGTTTTGTTAATTTAAATTCATTTGCTATTTTTCCATGAGCCTCTTTCATTTGACCAAGATATTTTAAATTTTTGCTGAAGTTCTAATCTTTCTGATGCCTAAGGTTGGATATTGATACCTATGAGTCTTTTTTCAAATGTAATTCTGGAGACTTGAAGAGGCAAATTTATCATGCCTTGTCTTACTAATTTTGCCCCATCTAAATTTGTCTTTTATATGCTTTTATAATCTTGTGTAATAGTGTTCTGAATATGTTATTTGCTTAGCTGATTTGTTTTTGTAAGATAGTGAACATAGGTAAAATACAGCAAATATTGTGCCCCACCACTGAAACTGGAAAGCTGAACTGTCGTAATATAATTTGGAATTTCCTTGTTTTTATCAGGAGTTTCCCTTTTTTCTCTATGCATTGCAAAACAAGGAAGCCTTTTAAAAACAAGAATTTTAAAAATCCATGTCTTTTAAAAGTACAAGGCATGGCTGTGTGGTAAGAAGCTTGCTTCCCAACCACATGGTTCTGGGTTCAGTCCCATTGCATGGCACCTTGGGTGTCTTCTAATTATAGCCTTGGGCCGACCAAAGCCATGTGAGTGAATTTGATAGATAGAAACTGAAAGAAGCCTATTGTGTATGTTTGTCTCCCACTCCTTGCTTGACAACTGTGTTGGTGTGTTTTTGTCCCGGTAACTTTGTGGTCTGGCAAAAGAAACCAAGAAAGTACCAAACTTTATAAAAAGATAATAAGTACCAGGATCAATTCATTTGACTAAAAATTCTTCGAAATGGTGCCCCAGCATGGTTGCAGTCTAATGACTGAAATAAGTTAAAAGAGAAAATGTTTGTCTCACACCCCCACAACAAACTCATCATGCCTTTGGAACAGCAACAACCACCAAAATTTTTTTTTTCTTTTTCATAATTTTGTCATTTTATCGTATTCCACATTCTGAAACATTTGTAACTCACATTCAAAAGAAAAAATTTTACCCCTTCCTTCATTGTACTTTTGACAATGAAGGAAAAGTCAAACATCACAAGTGGATGTGTGAGGAAAAACAATTTGAATTTAGAAAAGTGAAATCATTATGGCACCTGTGCCCAGCGTCGCCTGTAAAGACATGTAAAGACATTCGAGCGAGATCGTTGCCAGTGCCGCTGGACTGGCTCCTGTGCAGGTGACACGCAAAATACACCATTTTGAGCGTGGCCGTTGCCAGTACCGCCTGACTGGCCTTCATGCTGTTGGCACGTGAAAGCACCCACTACACTCTCGGAGTGGTTGGCGTTAGGAAGGGCATCCAGCTGTAGAAACTGCCAAATCAGATTGGAGCCTGGTGTAGCCATCTGGTTCACCAGTCCTCAGTCAAATCGTCCAACCCATGCCAGCGTGGAAAGCGGACGTTAAACGATGATGATGATGATGATGTGTCCATAAAGTGGCATTTTCAGTTGTTTATTTAAACTTTGTCGGCTAGCTCGCCAAATTCAATTACGTTTTATATCCTGCCACAGGTTAGTATATATAAAATTAGGAAGTGGAAGTTTAATCAATGTGTTCATATGACGTACTTTGCGAGACTACCAAAACACTCTCCCTGACTACTTACTAACTTCTACTCTTTATAAGAATTTGGCTAGTCCATTCTCCAATCTGCCAGGGGTGTCAGACTCTCACCACAACATCTCTCCCTTTGAGATTGACTTCTGTTGGAAGTTAATATTTTTATTTCTTTTTACGTTGTCACTTTTACATCCTGACAACTCATTGCGAGATGTTGTAACGTAATTGTTACCTAGTATTGTTCATTTTCACACAGCACTATTGTTTCTTGTTGTACTAAGCACTCTTGTTTTTCACTCAAACAGACTTTAGTACAATTTTTTAAGTCAGAGAAGACATCTCTATCTGGTTAACACTGCACAGCTGCATCCGATATATTGTGAGCAGGAGAGTTGAACCCTTACCACATTCCAGCGATGGAACCAACACACAGTAATTCGAACAACTACCAGTACAGCAACTTACGTGTTCAGTGCGAGTTCAACGCGAAACTAACACACCGACTCTTACCAGCCTCTAGCAAAACTCTTCCACAACTTCTGCCAACTTGCTGCCTTTTCACAGGACATGACAGGTATTTTACTGATGGTACTTTGACTGTCAAGCATGCAACCTCTACCAGCTTTCACCAATTTCTCAATGTCCCAGTGCATGCAACAGGTTGTACTGGGTTACATGTTACCAGTAGCACCAAAACAAGTGACCTGACCAGTGCGACAGGTTGTACTAGGTTACAGCTTACCAGTAGCGACAAAGAGCAACCTGATGTTGTAGTGTTGTAGGCATTACGACCCTCTGTGCATACATAAGCACATTATGACATATTGAATACAGATTTGAAATTGTGTTACGTCCAGCCACATATTTTTTATTTGTTTCTTCTGATCTCACTATTTCTTTTATTTCATTTTCAGCTGTCTGCTAGTGGTTTACTGTATTTTGGTATTAATCTTGACAAACCATCTGCATGTCCTAAATTTTTTGATGGCATCTTGAAGTCGTAATTCAGTAGGATTGTTTGCCAGTGCTGCAATTTCTTGGCTGTATGAGTGGGGATACCCTTTTTTGATCCATAGGTCAACAATAATGGGTGGTGTTCTGTCTACAAACGGAACCTTATAAATTTATGGAATTTTTTTTACCGCAAATATGACTAATACCTCTTTTCCTATTTGACTGTAGCTTTTCTCAGCCAGCAATAATGAGCATGAAGCATGAGCTACTGTTTACAGGCTACCATCTTCATACTTATGTAAAATCACAGCTCCAATACCACTTTCACTAGCATCTGCTGTCACTACTATTTTTAAATTTGGGTCAAAATGTGATAATGACAATTCTAACATTAAGACATTTTTAATTTCGTCAAAGACTCTTTGGCATTTGCCCAACCAGTTTCACTTAATGTCTTTTTTTTAACAAGTTATTCAGGGGTGCTCTTAAATCATGCATATTCGGTATGTATTCCTAGTAGTAATTTGCAAGCCCCAAAAATGCTTGTAACATTGTAATATTCGTTGGGAGAGGCATATTTTTTTTATTGCATTCGCCTTAGATGGGTCTGGTCTGCTTCCATTTTTACCAATAATCTGCCCTAGATATTTTTTATTTTGGCATAAAAAATTCACTCTTTTCTTCACTGAGCTTAAACCCATAATCTTTTATTCTTTCAAAGATCTTTTTAACCTGCTCAGCATGCTGACCTTGAGATTCACTTTTTATGAGTATGTCATCAAGGTAAGCTACAGCGAAATCCGAACCTGCGAGCATAATGTTCATAATTTGTTGGAAAATACCAGGTGCTACCTTTATACCAAAGGGGAGTCAATTAAATTTATACAACCCTTTATGGGTATTTATTGTCAATAATTTTGAACATTCCTCATCAACTTTCACCTGCAAATATGCTTCAGATAGGTCCAACATTGAAAAAAATTTTCCTCCATTCAACTTAGCGAAAATTTCTTCCGAACTTGGTAACAGGTAATTATATGACATCAAACATTTGTTTAATTCCATTGAGAAATCAGCACATGCTTGAATTTTATTTTTTTTCTTGACATAAACTGTAGGGGACGCCCATTCAGCATAATCAATTTTTTTCAATGACCCCCAAGCTTTTCAAGTCTATCCAATTGTTCATTGACTTGTTTTAACACCGCAAAAGGTACTTTTCTTTGTGGTTTAAATACTGGTATAACATTTTCTTTCAATTGAAACTTCACCTCTGTTTTGGTGCAAAGACCCAAATCCTCAGAAAAAACTTCAGGAAAATTTTTTAAAATTCTTTTTTTATAAATTCTCCGATGCCTTATTTGTACTGATGGAAGAACCATTTACATTCTTACAAAAGATATTTATGGGTAAGTCCCATACATTAAATAGTTCCATCCAGTCTGTTCCAAATAAATTTGTCATATTTTTCAACACAAAAACTTTGGCTTTCAAGATTTTTCCATGAAATGTAACATCACTTATTTCGCCCATAAAATGCAATTTTTTTCCTGGAACACCTTGCGCAATTTTCAAAGTTTCTTTTAATCTAGGTTTCCCTATCTTTCTCCATGTATCTGTATTAATTATTGTGATATCACTGCCCATATCCAATTGTAACTTGATATTCATGTTATTCCTTTTTATGGACACAAACTTTCTTTTCTTAGCTTCACCTAGAATTTTTTTTTGCAATACATTTTTTTTGTTTGACCCTTTTGTTTCGTGATACAGTGTGAGCTTTTATGCCTGATTTTTCTACAATCAAAACATTTATGATTTTTAAAAGGACAATTTCTTTTAAAATGTAAACCTCTGCAACCATAGAATGGATTTGGCCTAGACATTCGTTTTTCTTTTTTCTTATCCATTTCAGGACAACATGCATGTATCTGAGAACAATCTTTTTCTTCAATTTTATCCGTGTCATGTCTTAAATTTATAATCCTCTAGCATTCTCCAGCCACTGCCTGTAGAGTTAATTTTTGGTCCTGTTCTAATTTTGTTAATATACAGGAACGTATATCAGTACCTTTTCTTGCTGTTAACCCTTGAACAAAAATTAGACATTTGAACAAATCTGGGGTTAATTCATTTAATTTGAATTTTTCACACTCTCTGTTAATGACCCCAGCATAGTTGATGAAATCTTTGTCTTATTTAACTAAATTTAAACACTGCCAACGCATATTGAACAGGGAACTTCTTTCACTAAAAATTCTCAATAACAAATTAACTGCTTCATCGAAACAAATCTCACCTGGTTTCTTTGGCAGTTTCATGTTTGAGAGGGGATAACTTTCTTAAAAGTAGTCGCACTTTTTTCTCATCAATCCAATTTTTACAACCTTCTTTGAAGATTTCTTTGAATCTTTGAAAATATGAAGAAAAAGTAGTACCTTCTTCTGGGTTATAAATAAATTCTCCAATTGAATTTGCTATGCTGTCTGGTGAGAATGAAACTGAAGTATTTTCAGACTTCTTCAACATTACTTCAAGTAACTGTTGGTATTGTTGTTGCTGTTAACTGTATCAGATGAGCCAACAAGTCTTCCATGTTAAATAATTTTTTTCATTGGTTTTGTACCAACAAAAAACAATTTAAATATCCTATACAAGCATTTCGTCATTACTTTTATATCCTGCCACAGGTTGGTATATATAAAATTAGGTAGCAGAGGTTTAATCAATGTGTTCATATGACATACTTTACAAGACTACCAAAACGCTCTCCCTGACTACTACTGACTTCTACTCTTTATAAGAGTTCGGCTAGTCCATTCTTCAATCCACCAGGGGTGTCACTGACTCTCGCCGCAACAACATGCAATAAACAGATTTTCAGATTTAAATTTGGTAATTTTCCAAGATTTTTATTCTTGTGTATGAGTGCCCACTGAAATCGAAGTGCCCAGGACCCTCTGGCTTAAATCTGGTCCAGCATACAAAAGTCATGTTCATTCAAGTCCAGCATCAAGAGTGTGTTTCCTGAGACAAATGTAGTCATATGTACCTGTAATATATATGAATTGTTCTGAGGATTAGTCTGTTAGCTCCCTTCTCAGCACTCTTGTAATATATGGGTGTATGCACACATATTTATTTATATATATATTTAGAAGGGGATATAGCATCATAGAAGGGGATATAGCATCATACAACGTGGAAGACAATTGGAGATTTCTGCGGGACAACCTGTTGAAAGCCACCGACCAGATTTGTGGGTGGTGTAAGGTCCCCTCCCGACCCAGAGTAACGTGGTGGTGGAACAAGGAGGTAGACAGGGCTATTAGACAAAAGAAACAGGCTTGGAAGGACTGGAAGAACGGTGGTAGCAGGGAATTGTACCAATGTGCCAGAAGGGAGGCTAGGCGACAGGTTTATTTAGCCAGAGGGGAAGCAGATAAGAAAAGATTTGCCAATGTTCTGCGCCGTGAGGACCAAAGACTCGAGGTATTTCGTGTTGCAAGACAGTGTAGGAGAGAGAATAGTGATGTTGTAGGAGAGAAATGTGTTCGCATGGATGATGGTACGCTTGCACTAAATGAGGATGCAAAGAAAGAGGTCTGGAGATACCACTACGATAGATTGCTTAATAAAGAGAATGAATGGGAGGAAGAGAGCCTGCAGTATGTCGACCCAATAGAGGGACCAGCTATCCGAGTTGATAGTACCGGGGTAGATAAAGCAATTAAGAGTATGAAGACCGGGAAAGCCCCCGGCCCATCAGGAATCACTGCAGAGATGCTCAAAATATCTGGCAGTGTTGGCTATAGCCTAGTCACCCGTATTACGAACCAGGTGATACACGAAGGAGTCATACCCAATGTCTGGTGTAGCAGCATCATAGTCAACTGCTACAAAGGTAAAGGTGACGCTTTAGATACAAATAATTACAGAGGCATCAAGCTGTTAGATCAGGTTATGAAAGTTACAGAGAGGGTCATAGCCCAACTAATTAGGGAGCGAATCAATTTAGATGAGATGCAGTTTGGGTTCGTGCCAGGTAAAAGCACTACTGATGCCTTATTTCTAGTGAGACAGCTGCAGGAGAAATACCTAGCTAAGGATAAACCTCTGTACCTGGCTTTCGTTGACATGGAGAAAGCCTTTGACAGGGTCCCCCGATCCCTTATCTGGTGGTCAATGAGGAAACTTGGGATAGAAGAATGGTTAGTGAGAGCTGTGCGAGCCATGTACAGAGATGCTGCCAGTAAGGTGAGGGTTGGAAATGAGTACAGCAATGAATTCCGGGTAGAGGTAGGGGTCCACCAAGGTTCCGTCCTCAGCCCCCTCTTATTTATCATAGTCCTCCAGGCAATCACAGAGGAGTTCAAGACAGGTTGCCCCTGGGAGCTCCTCTATGCTGATGACCTTGCCCTAATTGTGGAGTCACTATCAGAACTAGAGGAGAAGTTTCAGGTGTGGAAGCAAGGTCTAGAATTGAAGGGCCTTAGAGTCAACCCAGCTAAAACCAAAATGCTAATAAGTAGGAAGGTAGATAAAACACAAACCCCTTCAGGTAGATGACCCTGCTCAGTATGTAGAAAAGGAGTAGGTAGTAACTCTATAAGATGTACCCGGTGCAAGCTATGGACACATAAGAGGTGCAGCAACATCAAAGGCAGGTTAACTAGCAAGTTAGTTTTTGTTTGTGGCAGATGTTCAGGTGCAATAAAGACTGTAAACAAACAGGAAACAACTTCTATCTCATTCCAGGGTGAAAAACTAGAGGTAGTCGATAGCTTCCGCTATCTGGGCGACCAGGTTAGTAGTGGGGGTGGGTGCGCTGAAAGTGTAGCTGCTAGAATAAGAATAGCCTGGGCAAAGTTTAGAGAGCTCTTACCCCTGCTGGCGACAAAGGGACTCTCACTCAGAGTAAAAGGCAGACTGTATGACGCATGCATACGAACAGCCATGCTACATGGCAGTGAAACATGGGCTGTAACTGCTGAGGACATACGTAAGCTCGCAAGGAATGAAGCCAGTATGCTCCGTTGGATGTGTAATGTCAATGTGAATACCCCTCAGAGTGTAAGTATCTTGAGAGAAAAGCTGAACATTAGAAGCATCAGTTGTGGTGTGCAAGAGAGACGATTGCGGTGGTATGGACATGTGGTGAGAATGGATGAGGATAGCTGTGTGAAAAAGTGCCACACCCTAACAGTTGAGGGAACCCGTGGAAGAGGTAGGCCCAGGAAGATCTGGGCTGAGGTGGTGAGGCAAGACCTTCGTACATTGGGCCTCACCGAGGCGATGACTACTAACCAAGACCTTTGGAAATGTGCTGTGCGTGAGAAGACCCGGCAAGCCAAGTAAGATTGTTGCCAGTGCCCCTGGACTGGCTCTTGTGCGGGTGGCACATGAGATGCACCATTTTGAGCGTGGCCGTTGCCAGTACCGCCTGACTGGCTCCCGTAGGATTTTCGAGTGAGATCGTTGCCAGTGCCCCTGGACTGGCTTGTGCGGGTGGCACATAAAAGACACCATTTCGAGCGTGGCCGTTTTCGTGCGGGTGACACGTAAAAGCACCCACTACACTCTCTGAGTGGTTGGCGTTAGGAAGGGCATCCAGCTGTAGAAACTCTGCCAAATTAGATTGGAGCCTGGTGTTGCCATCCGATTTCACCAGTCCTCAGTCAAATCGTCCAACCCATGCTAGCATGGAAAGCGGACGTTAAACGATGATGATGATGATTTAGATGTATATTCTATGTTTGTTAATATTGATGTAATATCTATCATATCCCAAGATTATGAAATTGCTATAAACAAATGGAATAAACATCTTTCTCACCCCACTTCTCTTATGTGTGCGTGTATGTACATAAATAAATGCATACATATATGCATGTCACAGGCATGGTAGTGCGGTTAAGAAGCTTGCTTGCAGCCACTGGGTTTCAAGTTCAGTCACACTGTGTGAGATTGTAGGCAAGTGGCTTCTTTCTTAGCCTTGGGCCAAACAATACTGAGTGAATTTGGTAAAAGGAAACTATGAAGAAGCCTGTCACATATTTGTGTGTGTCTTGTCCCCCCCACTGCTTGGCAAGCATTGTCGGTTTGCATACACTCTGTAACATAGCAGTTTGGCTAAAGATCCAATACAAAAAAGTATCAGAGCTTTTAAAAAAAGCACTGACGTATTTGAGACTCCACCCCACCCAACTGATAGTATGACCTCACATAAGTCAGAGTGGCTTGTGTGTTGTAAATTCATCAACAAGAAAGTCCCAAAACAGTGCACATTCTGCCCAGATGACCCCTAAAACCTACAGCATCTAGTATGTGGAGTTTTAGAATGGCAGCACTTGCACAAGCAAGCTTTTTGCAAGTTCTTCCCCAACTCTCTCTCTCTCTGGTGTCAGTGCCACATAAAAAGCAACTGAGGTTAGGAAGAGCATCCAGTTGTAGAAACCATGCCAAAGTAGACAGTTGAGATCAGCACAGTTCATTGGCTCACAACTCTTGTTGAACTGTCCAACTAATGCTAGCATGGAAAGTGGATGTTAAATGGTGATGATTATGATATATATCATCATCATCATCATCATCATCATCATCATCGTTTAACGTCCACTTTCCATGCTAGTATGGGTTGGACGATTTGACTGAGGACTGGTGAACCAGATGGCTACACCAGGCTCCAATCTGATTTGGCAGAGTTTCTACAGCTGGATGCCCTTCCTAACACCAACCACTCCAAGAGTGTAGTGGGTGCTTTTACGTGCCACCGGCACGAAGGCCAGTCAGGTGGTACTGGCAACGGCATCTTTTAAATTTCGTTTTTGGATTTGGTTTGCAAGATTATGTTGAAGTATATTTTGTTGTGCCTGAGGAGAGTCATTTTCTTTTAGTGCCTTATTATTTAACACACTCAATAGTAAAGTTTCCACTCATTTACTTATTCATTTTTCTAAAATTTTTATTGCGTCTTGCAACCTTTTCAGTGGTCATTGACTCTCTTTTAAATTTGTTTATGGGAAATGTTTTGAATATGCAAATAAAGCTCCTATTCCATTATGCTGGCTACAGTCTAATGATGCTGATTGGTGAACCAGTCTTTTGGGGTTGCATTGTTATAAACATTTACTGCATTGCTATGTGCATCTCAACAAATCACATGTCTCTTAAGATCACAGTCTGTATTCCTGGGATGATTACAGCGTACTCCATAGTATCTGTAGCCATTGGGTTGATCATCTTCATGGATTCATTTCTTCAGGTAAAATAACATTAATGGATGTTTAACAGAGAGATGTTTATCCCTGAAAAAATGAATCCATGAAGATGATCAATCTGATGCCCATGGATACTACGGATTACACTGTAATCACTCCAGGAATACAGACTGTGATCTTAAGAGACATGTGATTTGTGGAAATGTGTAGCAATACATTAAATGTTTATAAATTCCATCCAAGGATTATTGTTATTATTACTATATATCTATCTATATTATACTAAAGTTGTCAGTTTTCTTGCCATTTGATTAAGATGATAAAAATTACAAATAAAATAGTCATTTCCTCCTTTAAGAAAAAGAAATGAAATTGAAAATGTTGACACTTCAGTCGTCAGTAGCTACAGCAGTTTGTCTTTTTCCTTACTTTCTTTTTTTTTCCCCTTAATCATTTATACAACTTTTGAGTGCCGTGGACTGACAGATAGAAATTCTCCCTATATTTTTATGAGATATGTTTTGGATCACAGGTACTTAATTTTTTTTTTTTTCTTAAAGGGGAAAATTACTATTTTATTTAAAATAAACTATTAATCTTTATCATCTTAATCAGAAGGCAGAAAGACAGACAGAGAGACTATCTCTTTATAGACGAAAATCAGTTGCAATGGGAATAGTTGAATCTCATAAGAATGGAAAAACAAACAACAACTAATGGGTTGAACCTTATAATGAAACTCTTTTAAGAGCATTCAATGCCACTGCAATGTTGAAATCATTGCCTCAGTGAGGTCTGTTAAGTACGTCATCAAGTACACTGAAAGGAAATGACCAAACAGCTGTTTAAATAAACAATGATAACAAAATTAGTCAATATCTAATGGGTAGGTATATTGGACCATCCAAAGCAGTTGCATCCATTTGAGGAGTTTCAATTCATGAAAGAGCACCTGCAATAGTGAGGCTGCAAAATCATCTACCACGTGAACAAAGAATATTGCTCAGAAATAATGAGGATATATATGGCTGTCAATGGATGACGTATGAGAACAACAGTGACATTTTTTTTTCTTGTGCATCAAATGATGACTTTGCAAAAACATTACTTTATGCTGAAGTACCTATGTATTTCACTTGGAACAGTAGCAACAAAGAATGGCAAAGAAGAAAGTGAGGAAAAAAGTTGAAGGCCATTTGAACATTTTCAAAGAAGAAACACTAGGTTATATTTATGTTGTCACACCAAAGGCAGGAGAACCGTTTTATTTAAGAATTTTATTGCATGAAGTTCAAAATAGTATTTCTTCCTTTCCTGCCCTGCTTTTACATTTTCAACTTGGAGTGGTTGTGATCCAACAGGTCATGGCAAGTGCATCTAGTATATATATATATATATATATATATATATATATATATATATATATCATTCACACACGGCAGTGTGTGAATAATATTCTTAAGGTCAACTTTTACTCTTTCACAGCCAATTTGATGCTTTACCACTAATTCAGTTTTAGCTCAATCTTAATTCAGTTTTTTGCACTATGATGAACAAATGGTAAGCTACATTTTGACATAAATAGAAATTTAGTTCAGTAGAAAAAAAGTTATGATAAAAAACGATAAAAAATGTAGGGCCAAAACTGGGAGAGTAAACTTTGACTTGTGATTTCTCAGTTATTGAAAGGCAAACTAATTTTTAATTATATAAAAAAATACAAAATGGGACAAGAATGCAAAACATCCAGACAGTTAAGTGATACAAAAAAGAGACAACAAAACATCCAGATAGGTGATACAAAGAAAACAAGGACAGATCATTCGGAGTTTTCTTTCCTCAGTTGAGTTCCAGATTATCTTTGCAATTTCAGCTGGTTGTACTCGAGATTGCTCCAATTTGGCCAGCCCCAAGAAAAAACTAAGCTAAGAGCATTAAATTCCTTGGAAGAAAGCAGCGAATGTATACGAAAACAAGGACAGAAAAAAAATGGAGAATGTTACACAAATACAAATAACAGGACATAACAAAAGGTGTCTTTTGACTAAGGACTTACATATTTGATGCCTCGTAAGAGAGAATGTGACATAAGTGGTTTGGTTTCAACAGAACAGATATTCAGTAAGGATCTAACTGTGTCAGTTATCTTTGTATATGCTCTGCACGCCAGACTCACAGACACTCAGAAGGACCACTTCTACGTATTCCTTCTGAGGACTACCTTGATGATGAAAGATGATGATATTCTCATCATGGCAGGGGACTTCAATGGACATGTTGGAAAACACACTGATGGATTTCAGGGTGTGCATGGAGGTTATGACTTTGGTTTCAGAAATGAAGAGGGGACAAGTCTGCTAGTGTTTTGTGATGCTCATATCTTATTGGTCTGCAACACCAACTTCAGAAAACCTGCAAATCATCTGATCATTTATCAATCTGGGGGGCACACCAGCCAGACTAACTACATCTTCATCAGACACAAGGATAGATATATGCTTGTAAATGCAAAAATCTTTTCCAGGTGAAGAATGTATAACTCAGCATAAGCTAGCAGTTAGTGACTTCAAGCTTAGGACCAGAAAGATCCAGAGACGCAAAACAATATGGTAAAGGAGGTTGTGGAAGCTCAAGGATCCTTCAACCAGGCAGATTTAGAAATGTCTTTAATGAGGCCTTTGATGAGAAGGAGAAATAGATAGAGACATATGATGTAGAGGACAACTGGAAGTTCCTATGGGACAATCTACTAAAGGCAACAGACCAAATCTGTTGTTGGAGCAAAGCCTCTGCCAGACCAAGGGTGATGTGGTGGTGGAACGATGACATTGACAGAGTTATAAAAGGGAGAAACAGGTCTGGAAAGAACAGAAAAGAAGGGGTAGCAAAGAATCATATCAGAAAGCTAAAAATGAGGCTAGACATCAGGTTTATCTAGCTAGGGTAGAAGCAGAAAAGAAGAGGTTTGCCATTGTCCTACACTGTGAAGATCAGCGACTTGAAGTGTTCTGAATTGCTAGACAGTGTATCAGTGAGAATCAAGATATTGTGGGAGAGAAGTGTGTGCAGATTGATAATGGTATGCTTGTACTTAGTGATGTGGACAAGAAAGAGGCATGCAAAAGTTACAATGCAAGACGTTGAATGTAGAAAAGGAATGGGATAAAAGGAGTCTCCCTTATGTGAACCCAACAGACGGATCAGCTCTCCTAGGGCATAGCAGTATGGTAGATAAGGCAATTAAAGACATGAAAACTGGGAAGGCCCCTGGTCCATAGGGAATTATGGCCGAGATGCTCAAAACATCTGGTAAGGTAGGATATGGGCTGGTCACCCACATAGTTAATCAGGTCAAGAAGTGTAATACCCAGTGGCTGGCATAGTAGCATTATTGTTAGCAGCTACAAGGGTAAGGGTGATGCTTTGGATAGAAGCAATTATAGAGACATCAAACTCCTAGAACAAGTGATGAAAATTAGGAGCAGAATTAGGTTAGACGAAATGCAGTTCAGCTTTGTCTAGTGGAGCACTACTAATATTATTTTCATAGTCAGGCAACTGCAACAGAAGTACTTAGCTAAGAATAAACCATTATACTTGGCATTCGTTGAACTAGGGAAAGCCTTCAATAGAGTACCCCACTGTGTGATATGGTGGGCTCTGAGGAGGCTAGGGATAGACAAGTGGCTTGCGGCAGCTGCACAGGACATGTACAGAGATGTTGTCAGTAAGGTGAGAGTTAACCATGAGTACAGAAAAGAATTTGGAGTCCAGGTAAAGGTTCGTTAAGATTCAGTCTTCAGTCTCCTTCTTTTAATCATTGTCTTCCAGGCCAAAAAAAGAAACAGAGGAATTCAAGACCAGCAGCTCCTAAGAACTACTATATCCTGATTATCTTGCCCTCAGAGTCAGAAGAAAAATTCCAAGTGTGGAAGCAAAACCTGGAATCTAAGGGTCTTATAGTTAACTTAGCAAAGACTAAGGTCCTAATAAACAAGAAAACAGACAGGACCCTACTCCCTTCAGGTAGGTAGCCCTGTTCAATTTGTAAGAAAGGTGTAAGCAGGAACTCCATATGATGTACCCAGTGTAAGCTTTGAACACACAAGAGGTGCAGTGGATTAATAGGAAGGTTATCAGAGAAGGTAGGGTTCGTATGTGGAAGATGCACAGGATTCATAAAAACTGCAGAGACTCAGGAAATTAATTCTCTCAAATGCCCTGGTGACTCATTAGAGGTAGTAGATAATTTCTGCTACCTAGGAGACCAAATTAATAGTAGGAGAGGATGCACAGAAAATGTGACAGCTAGAATAAGAATAGGATGGAGGAAATTCAGAGAGCTGTTACCTCTAAAGGTTTCTCTCTCTGAGTGAAAGGAAGGTTGTATGATGCATGTATATGGACAACAATTCTACATGGTAGTGAGACATGGGCTCTGAATGCAGAAACCATGTGAAGATTAGAGAAGAATAAGGCTAGTATGCTCCACTGGATGTATAATGTAAGTGTACATGTTTAACAGAGTATAGGCATAAGAGGAATTAGATGCTGTGTACAGAAGAGAAGACTGCACTGGTTTGGTCATGTTTTGTGGATGGATGCTGACAGCTCCATAAGGATGTGCCAATCTCTCAAAGTGGATGGAACATGTGAAAGTGGGAGACCCAGAAAAACACAAGATAAAGTACCAAAGGATGACCTCAGGATCCTGAACCTTTTGAGCAAGATGCCTGGCACCTTGCTGTACTCCAGAAGACCCTGTAGTGTACTTCTCTCTCTCTCTGTTATATATACATGAGTGCGGACATAGTGGTTAACAGCTAGCCTTCGGCCGCATCTTTGGACCCTGTTGTGTCCACCACTCTGATTGGTTGGTATTGGCACATTTTGTCTCTTGTTCTATTTCACGCCAGGGTGCAACCCAACCAATTGCAGCCTTCAGATAAGGTCACGTGAGACAGCCTTTTCTGAACCTCAGTTGAGCCGATAGTATGGTATAAAATATAGCTTTCCATCTTCCTGTTTGTCAGTCAGTTTTTGACCTTCTGAGGTCTAGCCGCTGACCACAGAGCACACAGCCAGTTCCAGCGAAGACACAACACAGCTTCATGGAGATCCAACACTTCATTCAATAGCTTACTGCAAACTCCTTCATCGCCACCGCCAGCGTCTACGCCAACTTCTCTACGTACACACCAACCAGCAACACTTGCACAGCTTTTCTCCACGCTGTTTGTGAAATGCTTCACCATGGTTAACAGCGAATACAACCTGCGAGAACTCCTGTACCAAGTAACCGGCCGCAGCATTGAAGCCTCAACTTCTTACACAACATTTATCTTTCTTCAGCTCTGCCTTGTTGCCACAACTTTTTGATACAGCACTTCAACTACTGTGTACCTTGGATACGAATTGGTATTTCCCACCTTTGTGCCTGGACCTTCTTACAGACTCTTCTATGCTCTGTATTTCTCTCACACACATACATCTATGTTTGTATACACATACTCTTTGTTTACATGATGGCCTGTCTATTATTGTATTTATTATGTCGCACTCACACACACAGACATACAAGTTGACATATCAATAAAACCTCTTAAACCTTCTACCGGTTGTGTCTCTCTTTTCCTTTTTGGCACTTATATACATTTAACCTCTTTTTGTGTTTTTTTTATTTGTGTCAACCATGTGATGCGCTAAAGGAGCCATTCCTCGTCACCATCTCCTGGTTGCACAGTCATTACAACCCATACTCCACAGCAGAAGTGTTAAGGTCACACCCCTTGGTGAAGAGGATTGGCCTGCAAGAGTCCTGTGCCAGTGCCCCATAAAAAGCACTTGTGCTGATGTCACATAAGAGCACTTGTGTGGTACCACATAAAAGCACCCAGCATACTCTGTAAAGTGGTTGGCATTTGGAAAGGCATCCAGCCATAGAAACCGTATCAAATCAGACAGGATCCTGGTGCAGCTCTCCTACTTGCCAGCTCTGTTCAAACTGTCCAACTCATAGACATTAAATGATGATGATGATATTAGGATAGAATTTGGGATTAAAAAGTGTGGTATGCTTTTCCTGAAAAAAGGAAAAGTAGTGTCCTCTAATGGTTTAGAACTACCCAATGGTGAGAGAATCAAGGATGTTGAAGTGGATGGATACAAGTATCTGGGTATTTTTTAGACTATGACAAAATCAAGGAGAATGAGATGAAGGAAAGCTTTAGGCAAGAATACCTTACAAAACTAAATTAATTATGGACAGTAAAGTCAATGGAAAAAACAAGATTAGGGCAATGAATACGCAGGCTGTTTCCTTAATGCAATACAGTGCAGATGTTGGACAAAGGACCAACTTGATGAAATGGATGGAAAAACCAGTGAAGTGATGCCAATTTACATGGAACTGCACAGTAAAGCAATATTGATAGACTGTATGTGCCTAAATACAAGCAAGGGAGGAAGAGGTCCCATAGGATGCAAGATCTGTGTTGTCAATGAAGAAAACAGCCTGGGATGATATGTCAAACAACAGACTGAACCTTTGGTTGTTGCTGTTAGAAACAGCAACATGATACCTAGTGAAAATGTGACATACCCAAAATCATTTAAGAAACAAGATAAAGAGAAAAGCTTAAACAACTGGTAAATGAAATCAATGCATGGGCAATACCTCAAAGAAATGGAAGAGAAAGACAAGACCAAAATCTAGAGGTGACTAGGGAAAAGTGATCTGAAAGGATAATTCATATTACATAAGGGGAGGGGATAATTCAATTACATTGACTGCAGTGCTCAACTGGTACTTATTTTATTGACCCCAAAAGGATGAAAGGCAAAGTCAACCTCAACGGAATTTGAACTCAGAATGTAGAGATAGACAAAATGCTGCTAAGTATTTTGCTCAGCTGCTGACAATTCTGCCAGCTCACCATCTTAATCCTTTAACATTCAGATTATTCTATCAAATGTAATACTTATTTATCCATATTGTTTTGAGTTAATCATGCATTATTTCATAGCTTCAAGATTTCGATGATGTGATTACTTACTTTTAGAATGACATTATAGGTTGGTGTGAGAAACCAAATCTGGGTAGTTTTGATATAAAACAGGTAAATTATTTGGGCCGGATATGGTTGGTTTAAATATTAAAGGGTTAAACAACAACAACAATTCTTTCTAGTAATGGTTTCATATTTTGGCACAATGTCTGCAATTTTACAGGAGTGGGTAAATCAATCACTTCAACTGCAACACTCAACCAGTACTTATTTAAATAATCCTGAAAGGATGAAAAGCAAAGCTGACCACGGCAGAATTTGGACTCATAACGTAAAGAGCCAGAAGAAATACCACTAAGCATTTTATCCAATGTGCTAATGAGTCTTCCAGTTTGCTGATATTATAAGTGATAATAAGAACTTCAAGAAATCAGCCAATCACCTATCAATCTGGTGGGCACACAAACCAGATTGATTATAGAAAACAGGATGGACAGCTGCTTGAGAATGCAAAGTCCTTCTGAGGTGAGCAAAGTACAACCCAACATAGGTTAGTAGCTAGTGACTGAAATTAGAACTGAAAGAACTTAGAGATGCAAACCAGTTTGAAAAAGGAAGTTAAGGAAGCTTAAAGATATAGTGAACAGTCAGAAATTTAGAGAAGTACTATTGTGTTGGGTCATAAATAATTTCCGATTTTGTTAAACACCTTTGCTCATGAAAAATTTTTACAAAGAATTATTTTCAACTTTCAGTATAGTTGACATTATTTTGAATGACTTCTTGTCATTTATCAGGCAGCTTTTTGATTTACTTGATACAAAGAAGCTTTCCACATACGTTTTCAGTCAATCTGCTTGAGAAAATTTTTTCCCCATCAGAGGATTTTGTAGAGAGCAAAAAAGATGGAAATCAGTTGGTGCAAGGTCTGGTAAGCATGGCATATGGAGTAGAACAGACCAACTCAAATCCAATATTTTATTCTGCATGATTCTTGCTGAATATGGTCTTGCATTATCATGAAGTACAATGTTTCTGCTACTGACTAGTGCAGGGCGTTTTCTTAAAAGATTTTCATGCGCACGTTGCAGCCATTGAGAGTATAAGTCAGCATTTAGTGTTTGATTGTGGTTTAAAAATTCAAAATGAATAATACTGCAGTTATCCCACCATACACACAACATAACCTTCCTTCTATGGAGCTCAGCCTTTGAGGTAGGTTGTGGAGATTTATCTTTGTCAATCCACTGCCTTTTGCATTGAACATTGTCATAAAAGACCCATTTCTCATTACCTGTAATGACATTGAGAAAAGGTGTCATTTCTTTGCCTTGAAAGAAAACTTGTCACTATGGACAGGTGAACTTCTCTATTCTTCTCACTAAGAGTATGGGGAATCCAAACATGCCGATTTTACCTATCTTTTCCAAGTGGCGGTAAATTATGGATAGGGATGTGTTAAGGTCAATTGCTAATTCCTAAGTACTTTTACAAGGATTGAATTCCATCAAATCTCTTAAAGCATTTTGATTGAAGTCTGATAAGTGTCCTGGTTTGAACTGATTTCTCAAAAACAAATCTCTGGAAAGAAACTTTGAAAACCAATTTCACACTTGCCACTCAGAAATGACACCTTGGCAAATCTTCTTAGCTGTTTCTGTGGCATTTTTTCCATTCTTAGACTCCCCCAACATCACATGTCAAACATGCACTTTCAGTTCATCCATTTTAGGGGAGTGAAATTTAATATTAAACTATGGTAATTTTAAACATCTGAAGTTCAAAATGCATCATTACAATTTATTTCCAAAAAATGGAAATTATTTATGAGTTGACCCAATAGTTGAAATATTTGATGAGAAGATAGAGATTTATAATATTGAGAACTGGAAGTTCCTTCAGAACAACTTATTGAGGGCAACAGACCAAATCTGTGGCTGGTGCAATGTTCTAGCCAGACCAAGGGTGACATGGTAGTGGAATAGGATGATAACAGGTTTGGATGGATGGGAAGAATAAGGATATAAGAATAGCTAGAAAGTAAGATAGGAAATAGGTCCATCTAGCAATGGGAGATGCAGAAAGGAAAAGCTTTGCTAATGTTCTGTGGCATGTGGATTAGAAGCATGAAGTGTTCCAGATTGCAAGAGAGTGTATTAGAGAAAGTTGTGATGTGGGAGAGAAGTGCATACAGATGGTTGTGCTACTATAAAAAGCTAATGTGGATAATATATGGGGGAAAGAGAGCCTTCTTAACGTGGGCCTAACAGGGGGAACAGCTATCCCAGTTAACCTCAGTATAATAGATAAAACAATTAAGGATATGAAGAAAGAGTAGGCCCCAGGCCAATCAGGAATTACCACAAAGATGCTTAAAATTTCTGGTGGAGTGGAGTATGGCTTCATCACCCATATAACCTATCTAGTTAATTAGGTTGTGCAGGGAGGTAGTGAGAGCATGGGGCCTAGTTGCTAGGGTGTTGCACTTGTGATTGCAAGATCAAGGTTTCAATTCCCAGATTAGATAGTGCATTGTATTCTTGAGCAAAACACTTCATTTCATGTTGCTCTGCAATCACTTTGACCCCTAACAAGTAGTACACTGTGCACCTGTACAAGCAATGTTAATTTGATGGAGAGAGTGAGCTCATGTACAGTTAACTATTAAAAAAAATCATTTGTGCTGGTTGTTCAGCAAGAAACTGCAGAATCATCTTTTTCAGAGTTGAGAGACTACTAACAAAAGAAACAGAAAGGTATCATACCCAACAAATGGTGTTGCAGCATTGTAGTCAACTGTTACTTGAGTAAAGAAGAGGTCTTACACAGAAGTAATTACAGAGGAATCAAATTGCTGGACCAGGTCACGAAAGTTACAGTTTATTACTTAGGTGATCTAATTAGCAGTGAAGGAAGTTGTTCTAAAAGTATAGTAGCTAGAATAAGAGTAGGATGGAAAAAGTTCAAAGAGCTAGTACCTCTGTTGGCAACAAAAGGTCTATCATTCAGCGTGAAAGATCAACTGCATGATACTTGTATACAAACAACAAAGAAGAGTGGGAGATAAAGGGGAGAGGAATACAGTGAATGGTGAACACTAGTGGAAGGAAATGGGTTAGAAAATTTGCTACCTGGTTGTGAAAGGTGAGCTGTGAATGTGGAGGAAATGTAAAAGCTTGAAAGAAACCAAGCTAGCAGGCTCTACTAGACATGCAACATCAATGTACATGTATATAATAAAATGTAGATGTATTGAAAGAAAAATTGGGCATAAGAGGCGACAGAAGTAGTGTGCAAGAGAGAAGACTGGTTATGTGATGCATATGGATGAAGGCAGTTGCATACAGAAATGCAGGTCACTAAATGTGAATGGAATCTGTGAAAAAGGGGGACCCAGGACAAAGTGGTAAAAATGATCTCTGGATGTTGAGACTCACAGAGATGACAAAGGACCAAGATGATTGCCAATTTGCTGTGCTTGAGAAGACCCATTCATCAAAGTAAAAATGAAGTCCTAAAGACAGGTTATTTATGTCTATGCACCTATATACAATGTCCCTGACAAATCTCTCCCCAACAACTCATTTTCTAACCCATTCCCTTCCACTATTGTTCACCATTCACTGCATTCCTCTCTCCTTTATCTCCCACTCTTCTTTGGCACTCATGCAAATTTACCTGCCTACTCATCCTGTTTAACTCTCTTTACCTGTTATGAATTATAATATCCTATCATTAATTCCTTTCTACAATAGTAAATAATAGATAAAAATATAGATATCTTATTTTATATTGAGTACAAAAATGTGGCATAGTGTTGAATGATGTTGATAGATGGATACTGTCTTAACCTAATATAAAACAACGCGTTTTAATCATTGGACAGCCGTGATTAACAGATTAATGAGCAGAATAAAGCTTGAATAAAAGCATTCTTTGAGCTGGTTTATGACAATACCACTTATATTCACTTCCCTGTAACTTGAAGGTATGCCCCAAAACATCACCATCTCTCCTTTCTCTTTCCAACTGGGATAGCCATGTATTTCTTCTACAGCAAGAGACATCTATTTATATCCCTCTGTCATACTTTATTTAAACTCTTATCATCTGGCATAAAAACCATCTCTCTCAATACAACAACCTTGCTTGTTTGAAGGGTCTTTGTCTTGCAAGTTACTTGATCTCACTGATGTTGGTATCATATGAAAAGTACCCATTACGCTTGGTAAAGCGGTTGACATTAGGAAAGACATCCAGCTGTAGAAACCATGCCAAAGTAAACAGTAGAGCCTTGAACAGTCTTCTGACTCGCCAGCTCCTGTCAAACTGTCCATCCTAGACTAGCATGGAACTGTAGGTTAGTCCGGTCTACAAAGGGCATTCCAGCAAATTACTGTATCTTCATCAACTTGCTGGGGTCTTCTGACAATTTCCATCCCATACACAATGACCTGTTTTACATTGTCCATTAAATGATATTATCATCATAAAAACCCTTTACCTAATTGGCCTGGTTTATAAGTTGGTGTACAAAGAGTCTTTGCATCTGTGTGAATTTGAGGAGGATAAGAGAGTGTAAGAAAGAGAGAGATGGGGGAGAAGAGAAGGAGGGAGGCAAGTAGCCAGTTTTCAAAGGAATATTATATGTAAGCATATATGTGTTAGGAGAAAGGAAGATGATAAGAGAATGAGAGGGGAGAGATGGGAAGAAAGGTAGGGTGACAAAAACAGGAAGAAAGGTATAAGGGAAGTGAAACAAAAAGCAAATAAGGCTACAAGGTGATTAGAGGATAAAAATGAGTCAGAGCATATAAGAAAGAAAGAAAATAACTTCAAATGAGGTAGACACCAGTCCTGACAGCAAGGTGGAACTCAACCAATAAGTCAAAATGTACTTCCATTCATGTGGCAAGAAAGTTTTGTTTCTAGAGTTCAAGAGTCCTCCCACCCTACAATTCCTTAAGTGAAATGATTGTTCAGCATGATTCTTTTCTCTGCCAAACAGAACTTGCATCAGCTGCTGTTAAGATATGGCAACACCTTTCCAGCAGTCTCCAGCTGACTGTTGATGCAGTTTTTTTTCCCATCAATAATGATATATATCTGCCTAAAGTTGTGACATTACACCTCTATTGGAACTGTAGGTTAGTCTGGTCTTCAAAGGGCATTCCAGCAAATCTCTGTACCTGCATCAACCTGCTGGGGTCCTCTGACAATTTCCATCCCATACACAATGACCTCTGTTTTACATTGTCCGTTTAGCAGCCTGTTTAGTGGGCAGGTGACATAACCTCTGTATGAACAGCCTGTCTCTATGTTTTGTTTAGACTATTCACTAAAATTTACTTCATATTGTGTGTACAGCTAAACAAGGCCCTCAAAGTATGCCTCTTGAACAGCATTCTATATATGTCAGTGAAAAGTGATTGTGTATTAATCTAAAAAAAGTTTTACCTATGCAAGTCTTAACATTGAGAGAATGAGGGGTGCAAACCAATTGACTTTATGATAGCACATCCTTTTAGTAGGGCTAAGGGTAGGTACATAACTAATGCAGTCTTTGAAACCACTAACAACTAGGGCTTTGTTGTAGTAAGTATTGGAAGATCCTTACCAGAAGAAAGGTTGGAAATCCATTGACAGATACTATTCATGAAATTTTTGAAAACTAGTGAGATGACAGCAAACAGTGATAATGCACATTAGAATTTTGTTTGGATTGTGGAAGGGTTTATATGAATATGTGCCTAGCTTCAGCATCACACATATAAAAAAGTTTGCTATTATCTGGTTTGTCTCTATTGTAATTCTAAGCCAGAGATAATGGATCATATACTTCCTCAGACTATCTAGGATGTTGCTTTTCACACCTCTGGATATAGGCAAAGTTTCATCTCTATATATGCCAAAACTATTTGAGGGGAATTTCCTACCTAGTGTACCTATAATATAATGGCTGTTTGCATGATCAAAGGTTCCCATTGTCACAAGGTTTTCCTGGCAAGCATTTGTCCTTAATGCTAATGACAGCAGAGATTTCAGCAATGCTGAATTCCTAATATAATAGGCTTCTTGATATAGACAGATAAAAATTCAAAATATCAAAGTAGGTAGCTCTTGCTCTACTCCCACCAGGGTTACCTAATGTCATCATTCATCCTTTTAAGCTGGTGTTTGTTCACTAACCCAATCTCTAACTTACCCATATATAGAACTTAATTTCTAATACTGCATAAATAATATACCAATTCTATATATACCTTATATTGAATGTGCTCTTTTTTCCTGACATGAAACTTACTGGGGCAACTATATATATATATATATATATATATATATATATATACCGGAGTAAGCAGATAAATGTGAAACAAATGGAAAAAAGAGTACTCAAATATCAGAGGTAAAGTAATGTGCTTTATTTAAAAGCAGCAAAAATATCACAAAAGCTGTTACACAGAGTCTCACGTTCCCATTCCTCGGACAGTTTTGTTAAAATGGGAACGTGAAACTCTGACTAACAGCTTTTGTTATATTTCTACAGCCATGCTACATGGCAGTGAAACATGGGCTGTGACTGCTGAGGACATGCGTAAGCTCGCAAGGAATGAAGCCAGTATGCTCCGCTGGATGTGTAATGTAAATGTGCATACCCGTCAGAGTGTAAGTATCTTGAGAGAAAAGCTGAACATAAGAAGCGTCAGTAGTGGTGTGCAAGAGAGACGATTGCGCTGGTTTGGACATGTGGTGAGAATGAATGAGGATAGCTGCGTGAAAAAGTGCCACTTCCTAACAGTTGAGGGAACCCGTGGAAGAGGTAGGCCCAGGAAGACCTGGGCTGAGGTGGTGAGGCAAGACCTTCGAACATTGGGCCTCACCGAGGCGATGACTACTGACCAAGACCTTTGGAAATGTGCTGTGCGCGAGAAGACCCGGCAAGCCAAGTGAGATCGTTGCCAGTGCCCCTGGACTGGCTCTTGTGCGGGTGGCACATAAGATGTACCATCCTGAGCGTGACCGTTGCCAGTACCGCCTGACTGGCCTTGTAGGGTTTTCGAGCGAGATCGTTGCTAGTGCCCCTGGACTGGCTCTTGTGCGGGTGGCACATAAAAGACACCATTTCGAGCGTGGCCGTTTTCGTGCGGGTTACACTTAAAAGCACCCACTACACTCTCTGAGTGGTTGGCGTTAGGAAGGGCATCCAGCTGTAGAAACTCTGCCAAATTAGATTGGAGCCTGGTGTAGCCATCCGGTTGCACCAGTCCTCAGTCAAATCGTCCAACCCATGCTAGCATGGAAAGTGGATGTTAAACGATGATGATGATGATGATGATACATACATATACACACACACACACACATTTATATATATAGTGAGAATTTACAAAAAGGCAAAAGACGAAGACGGGTGTGTAAACAACAAACAGATGTGAGAAAGCCTTTTATGTTTCGAGCCTACGCTTTTCAACAGAAAGGAACACAGAAATAAACAGGGAGAAAAAATAGAAAAGGCTTAGTGGCTAGCGATCTATCATAGCGAATATATATATACTATATATATAGTATATATACCCACGGGCATATGGCGTAGTGGTTAAGAGCATGGGCCACTAACTCAAGATTCCGAGTTCGATTCCAGGCAGTGACCTGAATAATAATAATAATAAAAACATTGAAAAATACCTTAGGAACGAGAACCCAGGTTCAAAATTTCTCCAAGACACCTGATGAAGGCTAAGAGGGTATATCAGCCAAAACGTGTTAACAGCAAACAAGATGACAAAAAATATCCGTCGAATATAAAAAATGTACATAATTCCTCATCTCTTAAATACAGAACTGTATATATTCTTTTATTATTCTTTTATTTTAGTCATTTGGCTGTGGCCATGCTGGAGCACCGCCTTTAGTCGAGTAAATTGACCTCAGGACTTATTCTTTGTAAACCTAGTACTTATTCTATAAGTATCTCTTGCCGAACCGCTAAGTGACGGGGACGTAAACACACCAGCATCGGTTGTCAAGAGATGCTGGGAGGACAAACACAGACACACAAACATATACATATATATATATAGGGAGAATTCACCCCAAAAAAAAAACAAAAGATGAAGACAGGTGGTGTAGAAAACAAACAGATGTATTAGTATAACGCTCGGGAATTGAAAAAGACTTTAACGTTTCGAGCCTATGCTCTTCCACAGAAAGGAACACAGAAAGAAACAAGGAGAGAAAAAAAATGTGTGTAGTGGTTAGCGATCTATCATGATATATATATATATATATATATGTATATATATATATATATATATATATATATATATATATATATATATACGCTGGTCACGTGTGTCCAGCTTCTGTCTCCTTTCTTATCTTGGCTACTGCCAAGCTAGCACAAACTTCTTCTCTCTCCCTTCCAGTTCGTCTCATCAAAGCGTTCAATATACATATATATTTTTTCACGTCTGGCCCAACTAGCCCTTCTTGTTTATTTTCAGTTTCGTTTTCCTGTCATGTTTTCTGTTCGACATGATATTCCTGTACCCAGATATGCATCTATATATATACATGTAGATGTAGGTATGTACATACATGTACGTATATATGCATATACTCACATATTATTTGTATTATTACATGATCAAACGCACGCAGCATCTTTGCAAGTAAGTTTTAACTTTATATTTCTGACGCAACTCTATCTATCTTCGTATCTTTCTCCCCCTCTCGTTCTTCCTTCTGTTGTTCTTCGCCTCTCCCCTTCACTACTATATATCTCTCTCTTCCTCCCTGTCTCTCGTTGCTCACCTATATTCTACTTCCTCCCCTTTTTTTCTCTCTCTACCACTCTTTCTCCTTACCCCTCGCTGGTCACGTGTGTCCGGCTTTTGCCTCCTTTCTTATCTTGGCTACTGCCAAGCCAGCACGAACTTTTCTCTCTCTTCCAGTTCATCTCATCACAGCGTTCAGTATACATATATATTTTTTCACGCCTGGCCCTACTAGCCCTTCTTGTTTATTTTCACTGTTTCATTTTCCTGTCATGTTTTCTGTTCGCCATGATATTCCTCTGCACTACAAATTTAATTTGTTTCCGCAGGAAGAGCCATTCTAACAATGCGTCCTGCCCTAACTCTTCGAAACGCTTAGTTTCAGAATGGTGGCAGCTGATGAAGGAAATGTTCTCTATGTGGCCTGTGTGTTTTCTGTACTCTGTTTATGTTCTGTTTTTCATTTTGTCCACGTTTTTTTGTGACGTCCTGTACTAGATATACATCTATATATACATGTTGATGTAGGTATGTACATACATGTACGTATATATGCATATACTCACATATTATTTGTATTATATACATATATATATATAAGCAATAATAAATCTCTGAATGAGGTATAAACAGTAGCTGCACGACAACGTGAAGTATATTTGCCACTTAAATGTGGCTAACCACTAAGGGTGCATGCTACTGTAGCTTGTAACCCCAGGAGGACACCTCCTCCAGCTGGCTATTGACACACTTTCTGTGCCCTATCAGTATTTGCATTTATATATATATATATATATATATATATATATATATATATATATATATATATATATATATATATACAACGGGCTTCTTTCAGTTTCCGTCTACCAAATACATTCATAAGGCTTTGGTTGGCCCGAGGCTATTGTAGAAGACACTTGCCCAAGGTGCCACGCAGTGGGACTGAACCCAGAACCATGTGGTTGGTAAGCAAGCTACTTACCACACAGCTATGCCTGCACCTGTATATAAATAATGTAAATAATCTACATAATTCCTCATCTCTTAAATACAGAACTGTGTGTATATATAGATATATATATATATATTATTTATGTGCTTACTCCGGTATATATTATATATATATATATATACATATATATTTACATGTATATACATATATATACATATAGATATATACATATATATATATGTGCGGGTGGCACATAAAATACACCATTTTGAGCGTGGCTGTTGCCAGTACCGCCTGACTGGCCTTCGTGCGGGTGACACGTAAAAGCACCCACTACACTCTCTGAGTGGTTGGCGTTAGGAAGGGCATCCAGCTGTAAAAACTCTGCCAAATCAGATTGGAGCCTGGTGTTGCCATCCGGTTTCACCAGTCCTCAGTCCTACACTCCGAGAGTGTAGTGGGGGCTTTTACATGCCACCGACATGAGGGCCAGTCAGGTGGTACTGGCAACAGCCACACTCAAAAGGTTTTTCTTTTTTCCTGCCACCTGCACAGGAGCCAGTCCAGCGGCACAGGCAACGACCTCGCTCGAATAATTTTTTCACATGCCACCAGCACAAGTGCCAGTAGTGCCACAAGTGCTGGTAATGATCACACTCGAATGGTGCTCTTGGCGCTCCACTAGCATGGATGCCAGTTATGCAGTGCCGTCATTGAATTTGACTTCGATTTCGTTTTCAGTTGCCTCAACAAACCTTTGCAAGTAGAGTTTAGTGTCTAATGAAGGAAAGGCTACGCATAAGTGGGCTGGTTACAACCCTGGCATAGGTTATGGGTTATGTCTCATTTGGCTTGCTGAGTCTTCTCAAGCACAACATATTTCCAAAGGTCTCGGTCACTAGTCATTGCCTCGGTGAGGCCTAATGTTCGAAGGTCGTGCTTCACCACCTAATCACAGGTCTTCCTGGGTCTACCTCTTCCACAATCTCTCTCAACCCCTAGGGTGTGGCACTTTATCACACAGCTATCCTCATCCATTCTCACTATATATATATATATATATATATATATATATATATATATATATATATATATTATGTATATACATATATATGTATATATACATATATATATAATAAAGCTCAATGTTTGTGTCTGTACATCTATAGGATGAAAGGGAGTAGTAGATACATAAAAACAAAGTATGTGTTCTCATGAGCTACATAAATTTACTTTCCATCGCGAATAGGGGGCTTAAAGGGAGGCAAACACCCCTGTTAAATTTCCAATACCTTCGATTTCAATGCAAATAACAACAGAACTACTAGGCACTAAATAAAGACGATTTCCAAAATTTCACCATCTTACAATATTATTCAACGCCCCTAATGGCATTTATAACATGGAACAGAGCCCCATTGAAAGTGCAAATGCATCAACTTTTCATGGAAGATACATAAAATTTAAGAATGTGTTCTTCGAGTAAGTGTACTACATAACTTCAACAATGCATATCTCATGTGTGTGTGTCCTGCCCAAGCTCATCGAAACGCCAGTGTTGAAACGTGGGAAGCTGATGAAGTAGAATGTTCTCTATGTGGCTTGTGTGTTTTCTCGTCTACGTTTGTTTGCAATGTCCTGTACCCAGATATGCACCTATACATACAGGTGGATGTCGGTATGCACATACCTGTACGTATATATGCATATACTCATTTACTATTTGTTTTTACATGATTGAACGCAGCGTCTCCAGCTGTAAGTAGTTTTCGTAAACATATATCTTCCGACGCTACTCTATCTCTTTCTCTTTCTCTATCTTTTTTCCCCCTCTTGTTCTTCCTCTTTACTACTACGTATCTCGCTTTACCCCTCTCGTTCTTCCTCTGTTACTACTACGTATCTCTTTTTTCCCCCTCGTATTTCCTCTCTTTCTCTTTTCCTCTCGTTGCTCACCTATTCTTCTACTTCCTCCCTTTGTTTCTCCCTCTACCACTCTCTCTCTCTTCCGTTTACACCGGCATGGTCATATGCTTCCGGTCATTAATCCTTTTCTTCCTTGGCTATCGCCGAGCAAGCACACGAACCACTTCGTCCCTTTCAAGTTCGTGCTTCACAGCGTTCATACACACATAATTTTTCTCGTCTGGACGTAAAGCCTTTTCTGTTTGTTTTCCTGTCTTGTTTTTGTCCGCCACTACATTCCTCCATGGCTAGATTTAATTTGCGTATACAAATTTAATCTGCAGTTCATGGGATGAGCCGTTTTGACGATGCGTCCTGCCCAAGCTCGTCGAAACGCCGGTGTTAAAACGTGGGTAGCTGATGAAGTAGAATGTTCTCTATGTGGCTTGTGTGTTTTCTCGTCTACGTTTGTTTGCAATGCCCTGTACCCAGATATGCACCTATACATACAGGTGGATGTCGGTATGCACATACCTGTACGTATATATGCATATACTCATTTACTATTTGTTTTTATATATATATATATATATATATATATATATAATCATCATCATCATCATCATTTAACGTCCGCTTTCCATGCTAGCATGGGTTGGACGATTTGATTGAGGACTGGTGAAACCAGATGGCTACGCCAGGCTCCAATCTGATTTGGCAGAGTTTCTACAGCTGGATGCCCTTCCTAACGCCAACCACTTAGAGAGTGTAGTGGGTGCTTTTTACGTGTCACCCGCACGAAGGCCAGTACTCAGGCGGTACACGCAACGGCCACGCTCAAAATGCTGCATTTTATGTGCCATCCGCACGAGCCAGTACAGGGGCACTGGCAACGATCCCGATCGAAAATCCCACGAAGGCCAGCCAGGTGGCACTGGCAACGGCCACGCCCAAAATGGTGCATTTCTTGTGTCACCCGCACATGAGCCAGTCCAGGGGCACTGGCAACGATCTCGCTCGAAAATCCTATGACGGCCCCGCACAAGAGCCAATCCAGGGGCACTGGCAACGATCTCGATCGAAAATCCCACGAAGGCCAGCCAGGCGGCACTGGCAACGGCCACGCCCAAAATGGTGCATTTCATGTGTCACCCGCACGAGCCAGTCCAGAGGCACTGGCAATGATCTCGCTCGAAAATCCTACGACGGCCCCGCACAAGCCAGTTCAGGGGCACTGGCAACGATCTCGCTTGAAAAATTTCATGTGTCACCCGCACAAGAGCCAGTCTAGGGGCACTGGCATCGATCTCACTCGAAAAATTTCATGTGTCACCCGCATATATATATATTTATATATAGCGAGAATTCACAAAAAAACAAAAGACAAAGACAGGTGATGTAGACAACAAACAGATCTATTAGTATAACACTCGGGAAGTGAAAAAGTCTTTAACGTTTCGAGCCTACACTCTTCCACAGAAAGGAACACAGAAAGCAACAAGGAGAGAAAAAAAGAATGTGCAGTGGCTATTGAACTATCATGGCGAATATATATATATAGAGAGATACATGTATATATATATATATATATATATACTAGCAGCTAAGCCCGGTTTCACCCGGTCATAGAAAGACGCGGAGAAAGAAACGAAGACATAAAAAAGAGGAAGAAGTGGATACGAAGTGGTGTTTGGGCGACAGATCTTGGTAGAAAAAAAAAAGAATGTCATGGTGAGTTAGTAAGGAGAGCAAAGCAAGACTGGACTTACGTGGGCTGGCAGGACGATGAAAATATTGCGGAGTTGAAATTGGAGCAGTTGAAATTGGAGCAGTTGAAGTTGCCGTTGTTCCCTCGGGTGCAACAAATAGAAAGACCATGGGGACAGCCAACGTACAGTTGTGCATGTGAGAATACTTGCTCTTTCAGATTCAAACCAACCACTTGCACTGATTGTCCCTGCACCTTGTTGATTGTCATGGGAAAGCAGGGTTTGATGGGAAATTGCATCTGTTTAAACTTGTAGGTCGTATCGGAGTGGGTAAGGGACATGGGAGTTATAAGTATGTCTTAGCCAGAGGCCGGTTCATTCAAGATTGTTGCCTACAGAACTCGGAAGCACAATTTTTTGATAATCATCCGCTTACCATTGCACATTATTCGAGCATCTAAATTCCTTAGCAGCATGATTGGCGTGCCAACTTTCAGATGCAGTTCGTGAGCTGGTAGTTCTGCGGGTCCCCCCTTTTGTCAGATTTATCATGGGCTGGCCGGTCTATCTCAGATACATGGGAAGCTGGATTAAATTTATCATCAACACAGGGGAGCCGAAATAAATTTTTTCAATGTCCAAGGGAAGCCAAGTCACGAAAAAGGTTGAGAAATGCTGATCTATAACAATGGTTTTTATTTAGGCACATCGTAAAAGTAATTACAATGAATTGCTTAATATAAAGAAAAGTATGTTTTTTCAAGCAAATACAGTTAGAAAAAAATATTTATCATTTCAAGTCATCACTAAAAACGAAGCTCATCAATTTTTGAATGAAATAATAATTTTATTCTTTTATTCTAAGTTGTAAATTTTGCCCAAGAAATAAAGCAAATAATCACCAAATGCATTGTTAAAAATCTGCAACTCGATAGCAAATATCTCCAAATTGATAAGAAATGCATAAATTTAATAATAACAATGTTTTTGAGATTCCGGTTCGAATGACATGAGTGTTTTTGTTTCACTTTTGACACGTAATACTTAAATAGTGGAGGAGATATGATGTTGCTGTGGGCTGGAAGTATGCAAGAAGTTAACATTTTTTTTTTTACTAAAACACAACTGGGACCCTAAGTAAGGCATGTGTAAAATTTGAATGAAATTGGTTGTGTAGTTCTGGAGTTTTAGGGATTCACACAGACATACATTCTAAATTTTATATACATATAGATGCATATACATGTATATATACATATACATACATATATATATATGTATACATGTATATATATTTACATATATAGGTATATACATATATATATATACACAATATATGTATGTATATATACATATATATATACACAATATATGTATCTATATATACACATATATATATATGCATATATATGTATATATGCATATATATGTATATATACATGTATATATATACAGAATATATGTATGTATATATATATATATATATATATATATATATATATATATATATATACATATATATATATATACATGTATATATATATATGCATATATATATATATATATATGTATACATATATATCTATATATCTATATATATATAAATATACATAAATATATATATATATATATATATATATATATATATATATATATATATATATATGCTGTTGTTGTTGGCACTCCGAGGGTTCAATGGAACAGCCTGCTCGTGAAATAAACTTGCAAGTGGCTGAGAACTCCATAGACACGTGTACCCTTAACGTAGTTCTCGGGATATTCAGGACCCTTTGAATTACAGGCACAACAGAAACAGGAAGTAAGTGGGAGAGAAAGTTGTGGTGAAAGAGTACACCAGGGTTCGCTAGCATCCCCTGCCAGAGCCTCATGGACCTTTAGGTGTTTTCGCTCAATAAACACTCACAATGCCCGGTCTGGGAATCGAAACCGCGATCCTATGACCGCGAGTTCGCTGCCCTAACCACTGGGCCATTGCGCCTCCATATATATATATATATATATATATATATATATATATATATATATATATATATATATTTATATATATATATATATATATATATATACATACATATATATTTACATGTATATATAGTTGTGTGTATATATATGTATATATATATATAAGCCTATACATGTATATATATATGTATATATACATATACATGTAAATATATATGTATATATACATATATATAAATATATACATGTATAAACACATATATATGCATATATATATGTATAAACACATATATATGCATATATATATATGTATATATATACGTATATATATCTTAATATATAAAGCTGAAGTTGTGTGTCTGTGTGAAGCCTATTTAAAAGTTTATAGAAATCCACATTTTCCACTTTTTCGTTAAAATTTTTACATCAATGGAATTTTCTCGATCTGACCTTTCAAGTGCAGTAATTAGATTTTTAAAATTCCGTTTACTTTGTGTGATTTAAGGGAGATTGACTGTTGTTTCTAGCAACTTTTATATTTCTTCCCTTCTACCTGGGACAGCGTTCTTACACACGCGCTCAACAGAGAGAGAAAGTGATACATACAACGTCATAGATTAAACTTTCTTCTCAGTATTCTTTACCTATTTTTCATAACATTGATGCGTAAAAACACACACGACCACACATACGTAATCTGTGACAACAACATACACATTGCTCCCGTTCTCTATCTCCCCCTCTTCCTCTCTTGCTCTCGCAAACGTATACACGTGCAAGTAAACACAATCATTCAAGTTCACCAATGTGGCATAACTACAGAGTTGTACCCACCGACTTTGGAAGGTCATAACTTTCAGAAAAATGAATATTTCCTAATGAAATTTTCTATACATATATTATTTATTATGTAGATTCCGAATATACAAAAATTTTCAGTGAAAGTGTTTTGGGAGGAGGGTGGGGGACAATTTTCGGAAATTCCACTTAAATTCCTCTTAATTTCCAGGAAAATGAATATTTTATCATGAAATTTTCTACAAATATACCTTGTTGTATGTACATTTCGAGCATATAGGAATTTTGAAGGAACCAACTGCAGGTTATTTTTGAGAAGTGTTCCCCACTCGGTGGTGTTTCGGAGCAAGTCGTCCATATTTGTTTAATTTTTCTCTATTATGTGCGTAAGTGCATCCATAGATTTCTAATGAAGTAATAGGCAGTGAAGAGAAGCCGTCATAAGAAAACTTTTAACTACCTCTAACCCTTTCTCCCCCTCTCCCTACCTCTTGCTCTCTCAAACGCATACACATGCAAGTACACAATCATTCAGTAAAATATAACTCATGTTCGTCGATATTTTGTAAATATACCACGATTTTCACTAGGGTGTTAGGGTTAGGGTTTAGGGTTTACGGTTAGGGTTAGGGTTAGGATTAGTGTTACAGTTTTAGGGTCAGGGTTAGGGTTTTAGGGTTAGGGTTTAGGGTTAATGTTAGGGTTAGTGGTAGGATTAGGTTTAGGATTAGGGTTGGGTAATCGTGCGGGTGTTAATCTGAAAAATTACAGATATGTGAAAAGTACCGACCCTGCCATCTATTATAACTTTTGTTGTTCTGTTTAATATATACATAGATTATGCCTCCAAAGAAGAGAGCTTGCTGGGGAAAGGAAGCAACCGGTTTAAAATGACATTCCAGAAGCTACTTTGAACATAATGCAAAATGGTGCATCAACATCTGCCCAATCTGATAGAATTCTGGCAAAACTGTGTACCAATAGATCGCCAGCAATTGCTTCATCAGAAATTGCCGTCCTAGCTCCTGCGAAAAGGGATTACCCTGCAATGTATAATCAGGGCAGCGCAAAAAGTTGTTTTCACAAGCATTTCTATAGCCAATTAGACGGATGAAATTTACATACGCTTAATAATTTTACGCAAAACAGCCTTCAGACTTTCCCTATTAATTTCATCTTTTGAATTATGAACATATTTACATCATAAGGGTTTTTTCGTTGATTTTCACCTAGCAAGACTTATCGTAGATGGCGTAATAAGTCACACCCGGAAAAGGTCGGGTTATAATGCTAGTGATAATATAAAAATATGAAAAATAAAAAAGATATTATATGGTTAATTATTCTGTATTGGGATCAAGTTATGACTAATATTATTAAGGAGACACTTAAAATAGTAAAAATGGTTTTTAAAAAGGACAATAGTTATTCAAATATAGTTTCCAATAAAACCATAAGACTGGCACTGAAGTAATTTTACATTTAGTAAAATGAAGTATTGAACCCCTAACTCCTGAATCAAATAACCACACAATTTTATTTCTAAAGCACTTGAATAGACTATATAAATTTTTTTTTTAAATAAATAAAAAATAAAAAATAATGCAATAATTTAAATAAAATAAATATATGAATTAAATATTACTAAAATTATATAATAACAAATTATATATACTTCCCAATATAGGTAAATTTGAAAATGATAATAGAGGATAATTTAAAATTAAAACTATGTATAGTGTAATTACTCCCCTTGGTACTAATCACTTATAAATACCCACAGTTCCCTGCTATCTTCTTCCTCAAATCACCATTTTAGTACCAGCAAAAAAGGAAGATATGTATTTGAATTTTTCTTGTTATATATCACATTTAAAGACAGACATTTTTATTCTGATGTTTAATCTTATATCTCACATTCTGTATTTGACATATACTTGATTTTACATGATTGATATATATGCTAATTCATATTTATAATGTATAATATATAAATTTTAATTCTTTAATATTACAAAATATAATTTTTATTCTTAATTGTTAATCTTTAATGTTTAATTATGTAAAATTAGATATATAATATTTTGAAAGAGAACCTGAAGATGTGTTGGAATGATTGTAAATCTGATGATTTCATATATGTATTTATATATGTATACATATGGGTATACAGTTGTGTATATGTATATTGTAATCTTCCAATACTGAAACACATGTAGTTCCTTCATAGTTAATAAATATAAGTATTAACTAAAGTAAGATATAATTAATGAAGTATATTATAAACCCTACTGGTAATCTATACATATATAAAATTGAGAATGTATGTGTGTGTGTGTGTCTGTGTGAATCCCTAAAACTCCAGAACTACACAACCAATTTCATTCAAATTTTACACATGCCTTACTTAGGGTCCTGGTTGTGTTTTAGTAAAAAAAAATGTTAACTTCTTGCATACTTCCAGCCCACAGCAACATCATATCTCCTCCACTATTTAAGTATTACGTGTCAAAAGTGAAACAAAAACACTCATGTCATTTGAACCGGAATCTCAAAAACATTGTTATTATTCAATTTATGCATTTCTTATCAATTTGGAGATATTTGTTATCGAGTTGCAGATTTTTAACAATGCATTTGGTGATTATTTGCTTTATTTCTTGGGCAAAATTTACAACTTAGAATAAAAGAATAAAATTATTATTTCATTCAAAAATTGATGAGCTTTGTTTTTAGTGATGACTTGAAATGGTAAATATTTTTTCAAACTGTATTTGCTTGAAAAAACATACTTTTCTTTATATTAAGCAATTCATTATAATTACTTTTACGATGTGCCTAAATAAAAACCATCGTTATAGATCAGCATTTCTCAACCTTTTTTGCAATTTGGCTTCCCTTGGATATTGAAAAAATTTATTTCGGCTCCCCTGTGTTGATGAAAAATTTAATCCAACTTCCCATGTATCTGAGATAGACCGGCCAGCCCATGACAAATCTGACAAAAGGGGGGACCCACAGAACTACCAGCTCACGAACCGCATCTGAAAGTTGGCACGCCAATCATGCTGCTAAGGAATTTAGATGCTCCAATAATGTGCAATGGTATGTGGATGATTATCAAAAAATTGTGCTCCCGAGTTCTGTAGGCAACAATCTTGAATGAACCGGCCGCTGGCTAAGACATACTTATAACTCCCATGTCCCTTACCCACTCCGATACGACCTACAAGTTTAAACAGATGCAATTTCCCATCAAACTGCTTTCCCATGACAATCAACAAGGTGCAGGGACAATCAGTGCAAGCGGTTGGTTTGAATCTGACAGATCAAGTATTCTCACGCATACAACTGTATGTTGGCTGTCTCCAGGGTCTTTCTATTTGTGCACCTGAGGAAAGGACAAAGAATGTTGTCTACTAAGAGGCACTCTAATGATAACAACGGCAACTTCAACTGCTCTAATTTCAACTCCGCAATTCTTTATCGTCCTGTCAGCCCATGCAAGTCCAGTCTTACTTTGCTCTCCTTACTAACTCACCATGACATTCTTTTTTTTCTACCAAGATCCGTCACCCAAACACCACTTCGTATCCACTTCTTCCTCTTTTTAATGTCTTCATTTCTCTCTTCGCATCGCTCTCTGACCGGGTGAAACCGGGCTTAGCTGCTAGTATATATATATGTCAGTAAATAGTGGGGTTGTGTTAACCGCACGTGGAGAAATAATAGGAAAATGAAAAAAAAGGCAGAATGCTAAACTGGAAGCATATTTTAATAAAGATTTCTAACCGGTTTTCATTGCGAAAGCAAATTATCAAGAAGGAGAATGCAAATGTTTTTTACAAAAAAGTACAAAATGAAGAAAATAATATATAAAAAAATAAATATACCCATACATTATATTGTCTTTGAGCTTTTGAACTATAGTAGTTCATGTATATAATGGTAGGAAAAATAAGGATGCATGAGAGTTGAGAATTTTGTTAGGTTCAAAAAAAGGGTTAAAAGTTTGTGTTAAGCAGGAAATGTGGTGTCAGAACAGGAAGTGTGTGTAAGGGGAGACAAATGTTTTTAGTTGGAGTTATGAACTCTTTTCCAACAGGAAGCTTGTGTCTGTTCCCAGAGAAATAAGGTCACTGAGGGGTGTGTGTGTTAAGAAACGGTTGGAATTTCTCTATGAAAAGATTCTCCTTGTTGATTCTTTCTTTACATTGATAGAAAGGGAATATAATGAATTTAGGGTTTTTGTTTCTGGCGCAAGAGTTTATGTGGCCACTGAGTGGAATTTGGCGGTATTGAGGGAAATTTATTTGTTCCTTATGGACTGCTACTCTTCTACACAACGGGAGGCTCGTCTGTCCGATATAGAAGTTTTGGCAACCTGCGCAAGTGAGGACATAAATGAGGTTACCAGAGGAACAAGAGAAATTGGTTTTGATTTTAAACTTTGTTCCTCGTTTGAAGGTAAATTCAGAGCCTTCAAGTAGGTAGGGGCAGGTACCACGTATTTCTCCAGTGGTTAGGTCAGAGACAATGGTGCAAATTCTTTTAGCTAAATTAAAGGGGATATTTATCTTGGTGTGTTTTGGGTGGCATGAACTGAAAAGGAGGTATTGTTGTGAGTCTGTAGGTTTGTGGTAGATGTCGGTTGTGATTTGGTTATTAGGTGTTTTTATAATTAAGAGATCAAGAAAAGGGAGATGATGTTTGCTGAATTCCATAGTGAATTGAATGCTAGGATGTATGCTGTTAAGTATGGATTTGAATTCTAGAAGTTTTTCATAGGGTTCCTTCTATATGATGAAACAATCATCCAAGTATCTTTTCCAGTTATCCATTAAATAGATGTGGAAAAGGTGTCCAAATTTCTGGCGTGAGATTTCATGTATATATATATATATATATATATATATATGTATATATATATAAGTATATATACATATGTATATATATATATATATATATATATATATAAATATATATATATATATATATATATCATCATCATCATCATCGTCGTTGTTTAACGTCCGCTTTCCATGCTAGCATGGGTTGGACGATTTGACTGAGGACTGGTGAAACCAGATATATATATGGCAAGAAGAAAATGGAGGGAATCCAGAGGTAGTATGCATCAGCTGTTAGACATTATGCTTATTTATTTATTTAAAACAGTTCTGATAATATATATACATGTGTAAAGTACCAGTAATTTCTAGAATAGAGAAAGAAGAGCAGCTTATTACAGGTGTTTCTGCCAAGAGGTCACAGTACCCCACGTGTTATTTCCATCTTTTCAGTGTACAGTAGTGATCTGTAGATAAAATTAGGGTACTTGGGTGTGCCTCTAGGCTTCGTAAGAGAGTTTAGATGAGATTCTAAAAAGGGCTAATTTATGTATATATAACTATACGTATACATATATACACACACACGCACATATATATATGTATATACACATACATATACTGTGTGTGTGTGTGTGTATATATATATATATATATATATATATATGCGAGTAAAAATAAATACAAAAAAGGTGGTTTTTTTGTATGATTGTGTATAGAGGAATATATTATTTTGTTTAAGAGTTCCAACACTGTCTGCTTTTTATGTTTTATTTATATTCCTGCAGAACCAATGTGGGGTATAGAATATGGAATATACAATATATAATATAATATACAATATATAATATAAAATAAAATAAAATAAAAATGGATGGCACCATGAAATAAAGTATTGAATGTATTGAGTGTTCAATATAAAGGATCAAATATATAAATATAAATATAAATATATAAAGGCGACTCGAGTTTCAGGGCTATTTCCCTTCGTCATGGCCGGTATGACAGACTTTAACAGACTGTAATTAGTTGGCTGGTTTTCTGTCTTTTATACCAATTCCTTTGGACGGCAGCAGTAGGTGTTTGGCTATTTTTAGAATTGATGTCAAATCTATTTTTAGAAATGATGATATTTTAATTTATTGTTTTTGTGTTTGGGTTGTAGGGATAAGATTTTTAAACCCCAGTAGGTGTTTGGCTGTTCTTAGAAATGATGCCAAATCTATTTATAGAAATGATGATATCTGAGAGATTTTTTTGTGTTTTGGTTATAGGGATAAGATTTTTAAACCCCAATTAAGATAAATTTAATCATTGTTTGTTAAGAGTGGGTTTGAATTTCTTAATAAAGTCCTTTTCTTTGCATTTCCTTTCAATTTCATTCCGGTTGTAAAGTTTATGGAATGGAAATATAATAAAAGTTTGATGACCACATGTTGCCAGATGGTTACTCAGTGGTATTTGGCGGACTTCTGGGTTTTTAATCTGTTGTCGATGTACCCGTGAGTGTTCCGATAGTGCATTACCTGTCTGGCCAACGTACAGTTCTTCACAATTAGGGCATTTGATGCAGTAGATTAGATTTCTACTTTTGCAGTTCATGTTTGCATTGGTGAATATTTTCCCTGTTTTTATGTTCATATATGGGCCGGTATGGATTGATTGGCATGTGCCGCATCGGCTATCATTGCATTTGGATACAGTGAATGTTTGATTTTTGTTGCTGAGGTCAAACCATGCCTTTGTTAATAGCTTTTTCAAGTTTTTAGGTTGTCTCTTACTAAGAGTTATATTTTGATCTGTAATGATATTTGTGCAAGGATCGGTAAGTTCGCTTTGGCGATATTAAAGATGTTCTGGTGGCATGGATTTTGTGTCACTATAAATGGAATTATCTTTTCCTGTTTGTCTTTTCTTTGCGGTGTCCTCAGTTGTGGTATGGGTATTTTCGAAGCCCGCTGATATATATATATATATATATATATATATATATATATATATATACCGGAGTAAGCACATGAAATGTGCAACAAGGTGGAAGAAAGAGTACTCAAATACCAGAGGTAGAGTAATATGCTTTATTTAAAAGCAGCAGAAATATAACAAAAAAACCGTTACTCTGAGTTTCACGTTCCTGTGAAACTCAGAGTAACGGTTTTTTTGTTATATTTCTGCTGCTTTTAAATAAAGTATATATATATATATATACATGAATATATATATTAGAAGGTTTGGAGGTGTGAATATA
The DNA here is from genome assembly GCF_046866305.1 of Octopus bimaculoides. Lineage (NCBI taxonomy): Eukaryota > Metazoa > Mollusca > Cephalopoda > Octopoda > Octopodidae > Octopus > Octopus bimaculoides. Next base: position 86,020,879 of record NC_142929.1, read on the forward strand.
CATCATCATCATCGTTTAACATCCGCTTTTCATGCTACCATGGGTTGGATGATTTGACTGAGGACTGGTGTAACCAGATGGCTACACCAGGCTCCAATCTGATTTGGCAGAGTTTCTACAGCTGGATGCCCTTACTAACGCCAACCACTCCGAGAGTGTAGTGGGTGCTTTTACGTGCCACCAGCACGAAGGCCAGTCAGGCGTTACTGGCAACGGCCACACTCAAAATGGTGTATTTTACGTGCCACCCGCACAAGAGCCAGTCCAGAGCCTGAAAGTCTTTACACATGCCGTGGGCACATTTATATGGATGTATATATGTATATCTATATTCCTGCACATATATATACATGTGTATATATATATATATATATATATATATATATATATGCACATATATATATATCCATGTATATATATATATATGTATATATGTGTATACACACATACATATGTATATACATGTACATATATATATGTATGTATATATATACTTTTATGTATATATTTATGTGTATAAATATACTTTTATATGTATATGTATATATATATATATATGCATGTGTGTTTGTAACCCCACCATCACTTGACTACCGATGTTGTTGTGTTTACGTCCCATAACTTAGCCCTTTGCAAAACACACCGATAGCTTAAGTACTATACATACTTATATATATATATATATATATATATATATTCTTTTATTCTTTTATTTGTTTCAGTCATTTGACTGCGGCCATGCTGGAGCACCGCCTTTAGTCGAGCAAATCGACCCCGGGACTTATTCTTTGTAAGCCTAGTACTTATTCTATCGGTATCTTTTGCCGAACCGCTAAGTTACGGGGACATAAACACACCAGCATCGGTTGTCAAGCAATGCTAGGGGGACAAACACAAACACACACACATACATATATATATATATATACATATATACGACGAGCTTCTTTCAGTTTCCGTCTACCAAATCCACTCACAAGGCTTTGGTCGGCCCGAGGCTATAGTAGAAGACACTTGCCCAATTTGCTATGGAGTGGGACTGAACCCGGAACCATGTGGTTGGTAAGCAAGCTACTTACCACACAGCCACTCCTGCGCCTTATATATATTGATAATATATACATATATATATTGATATTGATATAGACAGATAAAAATCCATAATGTCAAAGCAGGCAGCTTTTCCTCTACCCATATATATATATATATATATATATATATATATATATATACACACACACATTTCGTATATTACAAAAAACTTATGCACATTGATGCATAATCAAGATACTAAAATTGGTTATTTTGGCGACAAAAACCTGCCAAATTATTTTCAACACTATCCTCACTGGAAAGAAGAAAGGAACGTTGACTATTTACAGATCCGTTGGTAAGCGATGTGTAAAACTATCAAGCCGGCATGATGTGTGGCTCAGCCAATGATAAAGCAACACGCAAGCATTCAAGTAGCTGTCTGCTAGTCAACTCTTATAAATGCTTTAACAAAACACGATTTTACTCATTTAATTTTTCATTTCCAACTCCTTTTATTCTGAATAATAATCTTACAATAGATAAATAAATTTGTACATAAAGATCTTATAGTTAGTTTTCTTCCCCCACTATTTTGTTTCTAGAAACGATCATACAGCGGTCAATAAAGTTGTTTTTGTATTAGTTACAATAGTTTATAACCAATTTTCGAAATGTCTTATACCAAAGACATTTGTTCAGATTTTCGTTTGAAAATTTACAATTTTTTCAAATTTAACAGCAAACATTCGCAACAATAGTTGCATATTAATGGTTTATTTGTTTTTAGATAAGGCAGAAGCATTCCACAACGTGGAAAGGTATTCAACAATTTCTTGTTTTTATTACTGGTACTTGTTTGAAGCCAAGGCAAACCAGTGCAACAGACAAAGGTAATGAACCCAACTTGCAACAATGAAACATCTACAGTTCTCTAAATAACATTCCGTAACAAAGTACTTAGTTTCATATTTAGTACGATAGAAAACCAGACGCAATAGCAATATCAAATAAACATTATATTTATAAACTAATTAAATCGTTAAAAATTGAATTCTTACCCAGCCATGACATGCAGAAACATAAGAAAGATGTTGAGACACAATACCAGCATGTTAGTATACGACGCCATCGTCAGCACGAATGTTGCTATCTGCACCAAATAATTAAAAATCAAATCTAATAGAAGCCAATAGATAGATATAAAATGTCAATTAAAAAATTATGTATAATATTTCTGAATATTTTATAAATTATTAGATTATTACGTTTTAAAAAGAAAGTAGTAAAAGAATGAATTTTGCTGCATTGTTATATTCGGTTATAGTGATACAAATGGAGTCAGGGTATCGATAATACCGCTTGTATTTTTAATTTTAGACTATTTATCTGACGAAAATTTAGTTTGAGTTGATATTGCGAAGATTTAAAATAAAACTGAGGAGTTACTCACTATACATTTACGGTTTTGAAAGTTATGTTGTAAAGATGAAACAACTGTCTAAACTACAGTTTAGTGCCTCATAACATTCCTAAAAATGTAACATTTTAATGAACTTTTGGAGAAAAAGCTTTCGGTAATGTAAATTATAATTATGTTGGTAACATCTTTTTTAAACATTTTTTCCGGGGGAGATTTGAGTGATTCCACTTCCTGAACTTTTTCTTAAGGCACTCTTCAAAATTTAAAGCTGGTAAGCCAAGACAGAATGAGAAAGGGGATCTTGTTAAATTTCTTCCAACCATTTTAAGTATTTTAAATTTTCACTTGATTGTTTTTCAAATTTTCTACGCTAATGTACTTTCGTATGTTGATGAAAATCGCCTTCATTTTTCCTTAGAAATTAGTAATAAAGTTATATACTTTTAGCCAATCGTTAACCTTTGTTGTCAAAATTACGGAAGTTGCATCTGTTTGTTGCCATGGAAATCAATAAACATTAGGTTAAGACAACGAAGTCGAAACCGTTACTTGGTTTCTAAAAATAGTAGCCTAATCGTCCTTAAACTTCACTATCACGTAAAAAAAGATGTGTTATCATTCAACTACGGTAGTAGTCGAATAATATTCTTAACGTAGCTTTTTTGTCGCAGTTGGCGTCTTTCAAGCAGTCTCACTAATTCAGTTTTAATTTAAATCAAATTTAATTTTTTTAATTATGTTTGACTAGTGATAAACTACATTTAAACATAAAATACTTAAAATCTGGTGCAGTAGAACAAAAGTTAAGAGAAAAAAATGTATAGACCAAACTGGCTGACTGACGGGTAGTAACGCCCGACATTGACACTTTGAATCCACCCCATTCTTTTAATTTTGATTAAGAATTATATTGATATTAATAAGAGAAATGTTAAAGGAATATATTGGTAAAGGTTTCGTAAAACATTTTTTCCATTAGAAAGCAAGATATTTAATTTTAATTCTCAAATCAATTTTTGTGTGGTATTAAAGGGACACTACTCATATATGAACTAAGCTATTTCTTAGACGCACACACAACAAAAGATAAAGGACAACACAAATCGATACAAAGAGTTCTAATATTTATTTTCATTAGTCTAAATTATTTTTTATAAAAAATGAAATTTTTTTGCTTAATTTTTTTGTACTATGGGTCTTTTAAGTCCGCTAAGTATATCACTTAATTCTTCCAGGAACCACATTTTTCAGCAATTTGTGGAGGGTGTACTCTCATTCTTGAAATTACAATTTTGAGCATAGAACAATGAACCACAGCATTGGGTTTGTTAACTTGAAAGATGATACCCACACTCAAGAAGTGGAGAGAACATGAGCCTCTGTAAAGTGAGATAATAAACAACACTGTGGCACTCACTGTCCTATGGTAGATTCATATCTCCGTAAATTTATGTAGCACAGGAGATATGAAAATTGTGATTTGTTCAAGAAACTGCTCAAATACATTTCTAACTTTTGTTTTCAATGAACTGGTCAACAAAATGTTTTTTAAAATATTTGTTTTTAGATAAATCTTTTAAGTTTGTGTTATAAATTTCTTATTTTGAGAAATATTCAATTTGCAATGTGCTGTTTATCACATTAAATACATTTTTGAATGCTTAAGAATACAAAATACATGTTATTTACTCGATTTTTTTTTTTGCCATTGAGGTGGTTGTGAGGTGAGCTAAACAATTTTTGTTTGCATAATCATATGAATTCTCAAGTGTAGAACACAAATTTGCAAAAATTTTCTGAAAATTCCAAAAAATAAAAAAGTTATGAGGGGTTATATGTCATGCATAATTCATTTGTTTACAATTTCATATAAAGACACGTGCTATTTTCAAGATGTTGACAAAATGTGCAGTCACACACAAAATGACAGCTTCCAAATCCTGTTTCTTGGCTGAGTAAAAATTATCAAACTTTAAACCTCTATAACTTATTTAAAAATTTTGAGGGAAAAAGTGAAATATTTCCAGCAATTCAGCTAGGAAAACTACATTAATGTACCAAATTTTAAAATTTTCAATAAACTTTGATTTTTGAAATCTTGGCAGCCAAACAGAAAAGATCCATCAGTCATCTCAATTACTCAAGAGTTATACTTTTGGCTCACCCCATTCCAGATGCACCCTTATCATTAATGGTTGATGCATCAGATGTAGGAATTGGCAGAGATTTGTTCTAAACACTTGGTAACCACTTCCCTATTTTCCCAAATACCTCAAACCAGCAGAGTCAAAGTATAGCACCTTCAGTGGAGAATTTTTGGCTGTTTATTTAAGCTGTGAAACATTTCTGGAATTTTCTTGAGGGACGACAGTTTATGGTTTTTACCAATCACAAGCCATTACTTTTGCTCTGCAGTCGAAAACAGATACATATTTGCCCAGAGACTTACAACCTTTGGATTTCATTTCACAATACACTCTTGATATTCATTACATCAAGCTGAAACTTTATCTTGCTTACATGTAGTGGGATATGTAGCAAAAGATGTTATTGAGGTAGCAGATGAAATAGGCATGTGGACGACATCAAAGTAAAACAATGGGAAAGCATCAGATTGTAGTTTAAATAATTTATTTAATTAACAAATTTATATGTTGTATACACCAGAAAATCCACTATATGACATTACCAACTTGCTTTGTGTTGGTGAAGTAAAAAAATAAACAGGAGAAATACTGTGTCGATGTGATGAGGTACAACCGGGCATGTTTTGTGTCTGTGTGTGCATTGGTCATGTGGTCATGTCTGTTTATGTTCTACCACTGCTACTGTGTCGGGTCATTCATGCTAAATATGTGGTTCTGTGTTGGGTGCTTGACTGGTGCAAGTTAACTGCTGGCTGTCAACTGTTTGCCTCTTGCTGGCTGCCTCTTGTCTCTTGACCATTTGCCTGTTGATGGCTATCTGCCCATCAGTTGTGTATCTGACTGTATTTATCATGGTCATCCCAGCTAGAAGGACAGACATACCACAGGAGTAATTTCTACCTATCTAGGTCGCCTCCTGTCCACTTGAACCTTAAATGACACAGCTCAGGTCGGAGGTTGAAGGGAAATCCATCCATCACTTTTTGGCTGGACAAAGAAATTTCTTTTGCACCTGTTTGGCCAGTGGTGGATCAGATGAGTGAGAATCCTTAGATGTGGTTTTGAATATCAACTTGGAAAAAGGAATGTTAGTTTTTACATACATATTAATGTTTTACATACATACATACTTGCAGCAAATTGCATTGGATCAAGAACAAGATGATGAATTTTTGTGTCTCCAACTGTTGGAGTCACCTTCTATAGACCTCAATCTACTACCACTACATTTTACAGATTCTTCTATTTGGTGTGATGTTTCTACTAGTTATTCCAGAACTTATGTTCCTAAGAGTCATAGACAAATGTTTTTTTCAGTTCTTCAAAATATTTCTCATCCTGATATTTTAGCACTAGTGAAATTAATTTCAAATTGTTTCATGTGGCCCTGTATGTGAAAAAAGTTTGTAATTGGGTGTGCACTTGTATAGTGTGCCAGAAAGCTAAAGTTCAATGCTACATCAAGGCACCTTTGAGCACTTTTGCTACTCTAGATGCACGTTTTAAACATATCCACATAGATATTGTGGGTCCCTTGCCACCAGTTCAAAATAATATATATTTGTTGACCTATATAGATTGTTTTTCTAGATGGCCTAAAGTGAAACCCATCAATGACATTTCATTTCTCACACTTGGAAAGGTTCTGATAGCTGGGTGGATTTCGTATTTTGGAGCTCCCCTAGTTATTACTGATAGAGGTCAACAATTTAAATCAAATCTCTTTGCTGAATTTTCAAACTTGCTGGGTACTCGACAGATTCGTACCACTGCTTACCACGCCATGTCTAATGGGATGATAGAGCATTTACATCATCAATTGAAAGCAGCTCTATGCACTTATCTCGCATCAAATATTTGGTTAGAAGTATTACCAATTGTTTTATTGATTCTTTGAATGGTTGTCAAGGAACACCTAGGTTTTTCACCGGGGAAATTACTTTATGGCAACTTTCTTATATTAACTGGTCAGATGGTCACAAATACAATTGCAGCTAACTGAAATTTTGATCCAGCAGATTATCTTCGTCAACTGGAAAAATACATGATGAAATTACCCCTATTAGTAACCTGATCACAATCGATCAAGTCTTTTGTTCCACCAGATATTCATAAATGGACTTATGTTTTTATATGTAATGACGTAGTCAAGCAACAAATTATTGAGACCAGAGGGGTGAGTGATTTTCATGAAGGCAAGTCATGTTGTTTTCCTGCCGTTATTCCTCAGAGCAAAATTAATATAATGGTGCACATGTAACCAATGGCAACTGAACGGAATTCTCCAAATGATGTATGAACTTTACAATCACCAGAATTCGTGATGTTTTTTACTTAGTCCACTCTACTATTTAACGGAGGAATAAAGACCCACTGTTTTTTTAAAGTTCGTTTCTTATATCATTTCCACAAGTGAACATGCAACACATATACAACAGTATACAAGATTCTGTAGTAAAATCAAGGGAGATTTTAGATTGCTCATTAAAATAGCGCTAAGGTACCTGCAATGAATATCAAACACATACTCAGCATATGTGAGAGCAAAGTTTGTAATATTAAATATTATATATGCATGTGTGTGAGTTTACACCAGTGTGTTTATGAGAAAAAACTGTTTTCTTTTTTAAAAACATCAAAGTTCCATAATTTCAGCAATGAGGATTCTAATTATCTAAAATTACTTAACTTTCTGTTTTCTTAATGCTTAACTAATCTTGTCTTGATATGATAAGATGCAATGTGTTTCACATTGGTTATGCTGACAGAGGGGAATTAAAACAACAAATGGAATGTGAGTGAGTTATAGTCAGAAATGTGTGGTGCAGGTGAACTGGAGTGAGAAGTTTTATTCAGAATCTATTAAGCAAATTTCTACCATAAACGATATATACGAGTGGCTGTATGGTAAAAAGCTTGCTTCCCAACCACATGGTTCCAGGTTCAGTACAACTGCATAGCACCTTGGTCTTCTACTTTAGCCTCAGGCCAACCAAAGTCTTGTGAGTAGATTTGGTAAACGGAAACTGAAAGAAGCCCATTGTATATGTGTGTGTGCATGTATTTGTGTGTCTGTGTTTGTACCCCCACCATCACTTGACAACTGATGTTGGTGTGTTTATGTCCCCATAACCTGGCAGTTTGGAAAAAGGAACCAATAGAATAAGACTAGGCTTACAAAGAGACCAATAGAATAAGTCCTGGGGTTGATTTGTTCAACTAAAGGTGGCGCTCCAGCATAGCTGCAGGGGAATGACTGAAACAAGTGAACGAATCTTCTACATATGTGGGAAATTCTGTCTGCAGGTGTGTTTGTGGAGTTGTTAGCTAACTCCTCCTACATCGTTTTATCAGTTTTGATGAAACTTGGCATGTCAGTAGAACTCATGTCTGGAAACCTCATTACATACTCAGATTGCTGAAAAAAATCGATAACAAGGCCCTTGGAAGGGATCCTTATATATAGTCAAGGGAAATAACCCATTCATTTTCCTAAATTATTTGGTAAAAATGAAATTGAGTAGTCTTATTTCTTAGTATTTGAACTGTGAGAGTTATTTTCACAATTTATCCAGTACAACCCTTAAACAAGTAACTAATATTTTCCTAAACAATAGATCCACTTATTTCGGTTAGTTACTTATTCATGAATATACCAACACTAGTGCCCCTCTGGGAATGCACAAAAGCCCTTTTCAGAGTTATTTACTTTGAATTGTTATTATCTCATATCTGATTAGCCTGTTATTACGTAACATGCTTCACGATTTTAGTATACATACCTTATTAGTATTTCCTCCTATGTTCTATATACTCTGGGAACGTATTAAAACCCTTTTGGGGGATACTTTAGTTGAATTCTTACTATCGGGTAACTAATTTCAAGTTATTACATAACTGACTTCACAATTTGAGTATTCATAACTTATTTGGAAGTCCTAAAACAAGATTCTGTGTAAGACAGTTTGGTATTCTCAGTAAATGCACAAAAACCATTTTAAGGGCTACATACTTTGTATTGTTGTTATTGGATTAGTGAAACCATTATGAGAACAGAACCAAGGGATAAGCCCCACTTTCCCAAGAATTACCGGGTATGTCAGCTAGTAAAAGAATATATAAAATTACATATTACATTTTTGTTTTATATAGTGATGCCACATAAAAAAGCACTGGGACTGGTACCCCATACAACTGGTGATGGTGCCTTGTAAAAAGCATTGGTGCTGGTGTCATGTAAAAGTACTCAGTACACTGTTAAGTAGTTGGTGTTAGGAAGGATATCCAGCTATAGAAAGCATGCCAAAATAGACAATGGAGCCTTGTGCTGCCCCTGACCTTGCCAGCTTCTGTCAAACCACCCAACCTATGCCAGCATGGAAAATGAACATTAAATGATGATGGTGTGTGTGTGATGGACTCTCCTGTCGAAGACAATGTATGAGTGTTCAGCTTTTTCCAAAGTAGTGAACATGAATGATTTGCTATAGAGATCAAATGTATGTGGTGTACATTAGCTCACTCCCTCCATCAAATCCACATTGCCTGAACCGAGTGTCAAAGCAATCACAGAGCAACATGAAATGAAGTGTTTTACTCAAGATCACAGTGTACCACCTAGTGTAGAAATAGAAAACCACAATCTCAGGACCATGAGTGCAACACCCTAACCACTAGGGTATGCATCCTCAAAATAAAAGAATGAAAATATGAAAGAATATATATGTGAATTAAAGAATCAAGGTTAAGAAAGTAAGCATTAAATGCAGTATCCAAACCTTGTTTCAGGGTAATTTCCAGATAGTGTGCCTGCAGAGCATGTTCACTACTTATTACTACCAGGCATCATCAGTGATATTGTGCATTCCTCATTGGATCTATGTCCAGAATTCCAAGGTGCACTTAGGGTATATTTTAAAAGATTAATATGGAAGATGGAATGTAACTAGAAGCATTTATTAGCACAACAATTGTTTCAGCTTCATACAGCACTCTCCCTGGTGGGTGTAGAATAATGTAATAACTCTGGATGCAATACACAGTGCAAAAGTGCCTCCTCGGGTGACACAAGCTATATGGTGGTGGTGGTGAGAGATTCTAGCAGTTCACCACTACTATTTTGTAATTAGGACAATCAAGAAAGAGGAAAAAAAAATAAAGGATGGGGGAAAGGATATATAGAGAGATAGATAGAGAGAGGGGGGGTTCTTTTCAATTTGATGTGGTCAAGTCACTGAAATTTCATGACACAGGATTTTTCTTTTTTCCTTTTCTTCTCTTTATCTCTTCCTCCTCTTTCCCTTCTCATTGTATACCTATCAACATATTTGTAAATAAACACATTTTCTCACAAGGGCTAGGTGACCTTTCAAGATGTCAATTTTAGGCAGTAGAATGGGAAAGATAAGAAAAGAGGGGAGGGTGCAGTCATCATTGAAAAATGAAAAGGAGTTCAAAATCCTATGAAAATGTATATTCCTTTTCACTTGTATAGTCAAATCTCATATTCTGTGTAATTCCATATTTTGCATGAACAAACATTAAATATTCATAAATTAGGAAAATAAAGTCAGAATATTGAAAAAATTGAATTTGGCACAGTTTATATTACAATCTATTCTCTATGTACATTTAATCAAACATTAAGTGTGTTTTGTAGTAACATGTACAGGGTGCAGACAATATTTGAAGACACATGCATCTTTAGTCCTCATTTTATTTGACTAATTTTTATTGAACTTCGATTTCAGAAAATAACAATGACAGGCCCTATGCTTACTAATAAAATGGAAAGGCATGCTGTAATTGTGGCTTTGAAGGCTAAGCATGGTGAATCATTTTCTGAAAGCTGCAAGAGCTTTTGTTCACAAGATTTGGTGCAAGTTAGAGGAAGAAGATGGAAGTATGTTACCTGTATCAAAATGTCAAAAACACTCCAAATGCTCTGATTCTATCGGGACACCTGAATTTATTCAGAAAGTTAAGCAAAACATTGAAGACAATGCAGGAAAATCAATGAGGTCAATTGCAAAAATATTTCATGTGTCAGAAAAAACAATCAGAAATATTGTGCATGAAGACATCAGATATAAATTTTATGTGATAAGGAGAGGTCAGTTCATGTCAGAAAAAAACAAAAGAAAACTGTCTAATCAGATCCAAAAGACTTTTGAACAAACTTAAAAATCCATCAGAAGATGGTATAATTTGGTTTCCCTCAGATGAGGAAAACTTTGACTAGAACCAGAAAACTATCAGAAGAAATGACAGATGGCTATGTGCAGACCCTTCTGATGTTCCAAGAATAATGCACACAAAATTTCTTGCAAGTGTCATGGTTTTGGATGTTGTTAGCAATGAAGGACATGTGATGCCTCCACACTTTTTCCACAAGGCCTTAAGGTGAATGCTGCTACATATATTGAAGTTCTGGACAAAGTTGTTAAGCCTTGGTTCAACAGTGTATGCAATGGAAAGCCTTATGTCTTTCAACAAGATTCTGCACCATCACACAAGGCTCAAATGACACAAGAATGGATAGCCAACAATTTGCATGATCACACATCACCCGCAACATTTGGCCTCCTAATTCTCCAGATCTCGATCCACTGGACAACTATGAATGGAGCATTGTTGATAAAAATGTTAATGTACACCCCCATAGCACCAAGGATGATTTGAAAGTCTCCATAGTTTGGGTCATGTCCAATATGAACAAGAACCACTTAAACCAAGCTTGTAAATGATTTTGACCCCATGTTGAGGCAGTTATTGATGCTTATAGTGGTTTTATTGAATGAAATTATTACATTGATATGTTAGCTTTATATTTATGTTCATCATCATCATTTAACGTCCGCTTTCCATGCTAGCATGGGTTGGACGATTTCACTGAGGACTGGTAAACCAGATGGCTACACCAGGCACCAATCTGATTTGGCAGAGTTTCTACAGATGGATGCCCTTCCTAACGCCAACCACTCCGAGTGTGTAGTAGGTGCTTTTACGTGCCACCGGCACGAAGGTCAGTCAGGCGGTACTGGCAATGGCCACGCTCAAAATGGTGTATTTTATGTGCTACCCGCACAAGAGCCAGTCCAGGGGCACTTGCAACGATCTCGCTCGAAAGACCTTACACATGCTACAGGCACAAGTGCCAGAAAAGTGACGTTGGGCAAAGGTGCCATCCCAATTTCACTTTTGCTTGCCCCAGTAAGTCTTCACAAGCTCTGAGTTCCACGTGTTCCCTCAACTGTTAGGGTGTGGCACTTTTTCATGCAGCTATCCTTGTCCATTCTCGCCACATGTCCATACCAGCACAATCGTCTCTCTTGCACACCACAACTGATGCTTCTTATGTTCATCTTTTCTCGCAAGATACTTACACTCTGTCAGGTATGCACACTGACATTACTCATCCAGCGGAGAATACTGGCTTCATTCCTTGCGAGCTTACGCATGTCCTCAGCAGTCACAGCCCATGTTTCACTGCCATGTAGTATGGCTGTTCGTACACATGCGTCATACAGTCTGCCTTTTACTCTGAGTGAGAGTCCTTTTGTCGCCAGCAGAGGTAAGAGCTCTCTGAACTTTGCCCAGGCTATTCTTATTCTAGCAGCTACACTTTCAGTGCACCCACCCCAACTACTAACTTGGTCACCCAGATAGCGGAAGCTATCAACTACCTCTAGTTTTTCTCCCTGGTATGAGACAGAAGTTGTTTCCTATTTGTTTACAGTGTTTATTGCACCTGAACATCTGCTACATACAAAAACTAACTTCCTAGTTAAACTGCCTTTGATATTGCTGCACCTCTTATGTGTCCATAGCTTGCACTGGGTACATCTTATAGAGTTACTACCTACACCTTTTTTACAGATCAAGCAGGGCCATCTATCTGAAGGGGTTTGTGTTTTATCTACCAAAGTCCTTATTAGGACTTTGGTTTTAGCTAGGTTGACTCTAAGGCCCTTCGATTCTAGTCCTTGCTTCCACACCTGAAACTTCTCCTCTAGTTTTGATAGTGACTCAGCAAGGTCATCAGCATAGAGGGGCTCCCAGGGGCATCCTGTCTTGAATTCCTCTGTGATCATCTGGAGGACTATGATAAATAGGAAGGGGCTGAGGAAAGAACCTTGTTGGACCCCTACCTCTACCCGGAATTCATTACTGTACTCATTTCCAACCCTCACCTTACTGACAGCATCTCTGTACATGGCTCGCACAGCTCTCACTAACCATTCTTCTATCCCAAGTTTCCTCATTGACCACCATATAAGGGATCGGGGGACCCTGTCAAAGACTTAATCCATGTCAATGAAAGCCAGGTACAGTGGTTTATCCTTGACTAGGTATTTCTCCTGCAAGAGGTATTTTTCCTGCAATAGTTATTCTTATAAAAATACAGTTTTTTCTGTTATTATATAAACATCTTTTTAAAACCATAATTCTGTCCTCAAGTACCATCTGTATATTTAGGTAGAAGCCATTCTGTAGGATATAAATTATATAACAAAGCAGGGCCTTTTGAGTATCTTTCATTCCTTTGTACGATTTCTTTTATTTTTCTTGCTTGCTATGATAAGATAATTGCCTTTACTGTTCAGTACTGTTACTATGTGAATCTCTTTCAGAAATTTTAAGCCAGGTAGTGTGTGTATATATATATATATATATATATGTATGTATGTATGTATGTATGTATGTATGTATGTATGTATGTATGTATAGGCACAGGAGTGGCTGTGTGGTAAGTAGCTTGTTTACCAGCCACATGGTTCCGGGTTCAGACCCACTGCATGGCACCTTGTGCAAGTGTCTTCTACTATAGCCTCAGGCCGACCAAAGCCTTGTGAGTGGATTTGGTAGATGGAAACTGAAAGAAGCCAGTTGTGTGCATGAGAAAACCCAGCAAGCCAAGTGAGACCTAAATCCAAGGCCTCTGCCAGGGTTGTAGCCAGCCCACTTATGTGTACCTTCCTTCATTGGACACTAAACTGTGCTTGCAAAGACCTGTTGAGGCAAGTGAAATCGAAATTGAACTAAATTCGACGACTGGCACCCATGACAACATCGTCTCCTTCATTGGACACTAAACTTGGCTTGCGAAGACCTGTTGGGGCAAGCGAAAGTGAAATCGTGATGGCACCTGTGCCCAGCGTCGCCTTCCTGGCACTTGTGCTGGTGGCACATGTAGAGACATTCGAGCAAGATCGTTGCCAGTGCCGCTGGACTGGCTCCTGTGCAGGTGGCACATAAAATACACCATTTTGAGCGTGGCCATTGCCAATAGTGCCTGACTGGCCTTCGTGTCAGTGGCACGTAAAAGCACCCAGTACACTCTCAGAAGGGCATCCAGCTGTAGAAACTCTGCCAAATCAGATTGGAGCCTGGTGTAGCTATCTGGTTCACCAGTCCTCAGTTAAATCGTCCAACCCATGCTAGCATGGAGAGCGGACGTTAAACACTGATGATGATGATGATGATGATGATATATATACATAATCAAAATAAGCAATAAGGATATCCAGAGGTAGTGCAGTACGATCGTTTCATGCAACTCCATTTAATTGAACAATGTAATCATTACATCAATTTAAAATGCAGTGCAATCCTCAGAGACATAGAATTTAATTAAATTAGAACAGATGGATACATTAGTATAATTATACCTAAAATCTCCATGTAGTTAAGGAGATAGGCAAAGAACATGTTGCCTCTACTACAAGTTAATAGAGCGAGATCGTTGCCAATGCCCCTGGACTGGCTTGTGCGGGTGGCACATAAAAGACACCATTTCGAGCGTGGCCGTTGCCAGTATCGTCTGACTGGCCTTCGTGCAGGTGACACGTAAAAGCACCTACTACACTCTCTGAGTGGTTGGCGTTAGGAAGGGCATCCAGCTGTAGAAACTCTGCCAAATTTAGATTGGAGCCTGGTGTTGCCATCCGGTTTCACCAGTCCTCAGTCAAGTTGTCCAACCCATGCTAGCATGGAAAGCGGACGTTAAACGATGATGATGATTCTGCCTGTCACTAACTTTATTTGTTTTTATGGGGTCAGTTTTAATTTTGTAGACTAGTTTATCAAACCTTGTATATCTAAGTCTGAGAGAATAAAGGACATTATATGTTAGGGGTAGGGCTATTTTATATGTTATTTTATTTCTATGGTATTCTGCCCTAATTGATTATTTTATTTCATTTCTTTATTAATTTATAATTAGCCTTTATTTATTCATAAAAAATTAAGCTAATCTTTGTATCTCTATAAATTCATACTTAACTTATATATAAAACTATAGTGGTATATTCACTACATATAAAATAATCTGCTTAGAATATAATTTTATTAATATATTAGAATGTTCTTTTACCTCAATACTCCTTTATTAATACCAGTATATACCAATTAATCAATATTCACAGATACCATTTGATGAGTTAGTATTTAAGTGTACAATATGTATAAATATTAAACTATTTCTGAATAATTTCTTTTCCTCCCTCTATTGTGGTAAAAGTTTGGTATATATTCAAAAGTATCCACAAATTTCTATCCTTTTGTTTATATATTCTTCTTAATAACCCTCTGAATAGCCATAAACTTCATCTGTATACAATATAGCAACACTGTTTTAAAACATTTAACTATAGTACTACATGATAAGACTTCCCCTGTTTCATTATCAATGGTCGCTAGTGGGCGACCCCACTTAGTTGTTAGCCAACGTCTTGTTTTAAGTTTTCCCTTACCAAACCTCATGATTTTTATGACTATACCAACTATGATTTCTGTCTGTTCTCTCAACCCTACCCCTAACAGATAACGCCCTTTAATTTCTCAGCCTTAGATATACAAGGTTTGATAAACTAGTCTATAAATTAAAACTGACCCCATAAAATAAACAAATAAAATCAGTGGCAGGCAGAGTCTTCTTGACAATTTATTTATTAACTTCTATGTTGTGGTGGAAACACATGTTCTTTCAGGATCAAAATCCTTTTTATAGGTTCCAGAAGACTGAAATTTTGGAATATGCGCATAAAAAGATCAATAGTATGGGATATCATGAATGAAAATTAAAATTTATATAACTTAAATCATAATAAAACAATCAACTATATTGTAAACATTTTATGGAACTTAAAATCCAAGTAATTATAGAGTCTAAAGAATAAGACTATGATACATAAATTAAATAATATATATGAAATAAGCTAAAATACCAAAATTGAATTAATTAATTAAAATAATTAAAATATTTATATTATTAGTTTTATAAAAATCATAGTGTCATTAATTCCTTAAACTCACTAAAAATATTAACGTACCAATTAATACACAATTAATAAATATAAATTATAATGACTACAATTAGTAAAGTAGGAATAGTATATACACACACAGATATATATATATATATATATATATATATATATATATATATATATATATTATATACAGAATAATATATATATATATATATATATATATATATATATATATATATATATATATATATACATACATACATACACATACAGACTTATACACACGCATATATATAAATATATATATATATTCATATACAAATATATATATATATATATATGCACACACACACACAAACACACACACACACATATATATATATAGACACAATGAATAATTTAATTTATGTCTACATTTAATTTTTCATTCATCAAAAGAATTAATCAAAGTATTATAATTATTTAATAATATCTCCTTAAATTCATTAGTACATAACTTACAAAAATTATTACCTATACGATATGATTTTGCCTTACAAACTATCTCCCAATGTAAAATGTACTTAATATTTTTAGATTTCAGTTCCCAAATATATTTACTAAGGCCAGTAGAATTAATCAAATTTCAATTCTTAAAGGAGTGCATGTGTTGAGCCACTGGTACTTTAATTTTATTAGAAGTCGATCCTATGTAAAATTTATTTAAATTATAACCATTAAGTTTATTCCCGTCCGTTAAAGTCACTATACATTTATACACAACATCCTTCAAATTACATTTATTATTAAATTTACATTTAGTCTTATCTCTACATGTACAAATAATTATATCCTGGTCCTCATTATTATTATTATTAGAATAAGTATTTAATTTATATTTGTAATACTTATTTAACTTAAATCTATTAAAAGAAGAGATAATGTTACCAACATTATTAGTAGTAGAATAACCTACACCCAAATTATTATTAGAAAAGATATTATTATATTTTTTAAATCATTAACATTTACTATAAGTAAGAGAATATTACTACTTTCATCGAATATAGAGAACTTTGAAAAACATGCACCTTATTACAATAAAGCCCTTCATGAGGCGAGATATACTAATGATGTTCAATTTTTTAATAATCTGATGTATAATTATAATTTTAATAGTAATGATTATAATATTAATGATCTATTTAATAAACAGAACCTTTATAATTATGATAAGGTCTATTTAGTTAATTATGGTAAGAATAATAGGCATTATGATAATAAATTACATAAACATAACATGACTCACTGAGCGTCGACGTTCGCAGCGCGCGAGTTTTCTCTTCGTTGAGGTGCTCCGCGCGGGCGTTCGTAACAATATATTATATACTGTGAAACTTAATTTAATTTTAAGTTTTGATAAATTGAATTTAATTGGGTTTTTACCTGTAAATTTGGATTTTTATCCCTAATATTATGGCTTTGAGAGTTGCATTTCCTCGCATTCGGTAAAAATGTGCTTTTTATAGTAGTCTGACCTTAGAGTCCCTCATGGCGTGAGACGTTATTATATAGTAATGCCCTTATATAAATATAAATATATATTTCGGGAATAAATGATGGATTTTTTCTCTTATGAGGTTTTTTTCACGCTAGCTACTTGATAAATTCTTGTAAAAGAATTCGTCCTATTATTGAATTTAAATATATTAACAGAATATATTCAGTGCTGAATTTATTCTGAGTAAGAGGCATATTTACCGAGATGCAACTCGAAATTCCCGCCACTTACATAGGGAAATAGTGATGAACAGTCGTCTATATGCTATGCTGGATACATGGTGTTCGTTTGGTATGTTGATTCACTGTTTATTTCTATTTTTCAGGACCATATTATACTGACGAGTAGAAGTTGTATAATACTACAATAACTACGAAATCATGATCTATAATTTAGTTCGTTTTTAAGGGGTTGGCTTTGAGAGTTGCATTTCCTCGCATTCGGTAAAAATGTGCTTTTTATAGTAGTCTGACCTTAGAGTCCCTCGTGGCGTGAGGCGTTATTATATAGTAATGCCCTTATATAAATATAAATATATAGTTCGGGAATAAATGATGGATTTTTTCCCTTATGAGGTTTTTTTCACGCTAGCTACTTGATAAATTCTTGTAAAAGAATTCGTCCTATTATTGAATTTATATATATATATATATTATATAGATAGATAGATATAGATATATATATGCATAAATACATATATAGATACACACACACACACACACACATATATATACATATATATATATATATATATATATATATATATATATATATATATACATATGTGTAAAGCAATCAAGAGTATAAAGACAGGGAGAGCCCCTGGCCCATCAGGAATCACTGCTGAGATGCAGTTTGGATTTGTGCCAGGGAAAAGCCCCACTGATACTATATTTCTGGTAAGACAGCTGCAGGAGAAATACCTGGAGAAAGCCTTTGACAAGGTCCCCTGATCCCGTATCTGGTGGTCACTGAGGAAACTAGGGATAGATGAATGGTTAGTGAGAGCTGTGAGAGCCATGTACAGAGACGCTGTCAGTAAGGTGAGGGTTGGCAGCGAGTACAGTGAAGAATTCCGGGTAGAGATAGGAGTCCACCAATGTTTAGTCCTCAGCCCCCTCCTATTTATCATAGTCCTCCAGGCAATAACAGAGGAATGCAAGACAGGTTTCCTCTGGGAGCTCCTCTATGCTGATGACCTTGCTCTAATTGCTGAGTCACTATCAGAACTAGAGGAGAAGTTTCAGGTGTGGAAGCAAGGATTTGAATCGAAGGGCCTTAGAGTCAACCCAGCTAAAACCAAAGTCCTAATAAGTGGAAAGGTAGACAAACTACAAACCCTTTCAGGTAGATGGCCCTGCTCGATCTGTAGAACAGGCATAGGTAGAAACTCTATAAGATGACCCAGTGTAAGCTATCGACACATAAGATCTGTAGCAATATCAAAGGCAGGCTAACTAGTAAGATAGTTTTTGTATGTGGCAGACGTTCAGGAGCAATAAACACTGAAAATGTGCAGAGAACAACTTCTGCCACATTCCAGGGAGGAAAACTAGAAGTAGTTGATAGCTTCCGCTACCTAGGTGATCAAGTCAGTAGCAGGGGAGCGTACGCTGAAAGTGTAGCTGCTAGAATAAGAATAGCCTGGCCAAAGTTCAGAGAGCTCTTACCTGTGCTGGTGACAAAGGGCCTGTTGCTCAGAGTAAAAAGCAGACTGTATGACACATGTGTACAAACAGTCATGCTACATGGCAGTGAAACATGGGCTGTGACTGCTGAGGACATGCGTAAGCTCGCAAGGAATGAAGCCAGTATGCTCCGAAGGATGTATAATGTCAGTGTGCATACCCAACAGAGTGTAAATACCTTGAGAGAAAAGTTGGACCTAAGACGCATCAGTTGTGGTGTGCAAGAGAGACGATTGCGTTGGTATGGTCACTTGGTGAGAATGGATGATGATAGCTGTGTGAAAAAGTGCCACAGCCTAGCAGTTGAGGGCACTTGTGGAAGAGGTAGACCCAGAAAGACCTGGGATGAGGTGGTGAAGCACAACCTTTGAACATTAGGCCTTACCGAGGCAATGACTAGCAACCGAGACCTGTGGAAATATGATGTGCGTGAGAAGACCCAGCAAGACAAGTGAGACCATAACTCGTGGCCTTTACCAGGGGTGTGGCCAGCCCACTTATGCGTACCTTTCCTTCTTTGGCCACAAAACCCTGCTTGCGAAAACCTGTTGAGGCAAGTGAAATCGAAATCGAAATTGAACCAAATTTGATGACTGGCACCCGTGCCAACCTTTCCTCATTGGACACTAAACTCTGCTTGCGAAGACCTGTTGGAGCAAGTGAGATCGAAACTGAATCAAATTTGCTGACTGGCACCCGTGTCAGTGGAGCGCTGACAGCACCATCCAAGCAAGATCACTGCCAGAGCAGCAGTCTCGCTCCTGTGCCGGTGGCACGTAAAAACACCATTTGAGCGTGATCGTTTCCAGCTCCACCTTACTGGTACTTGTGCCAGTGGCATGTGAACAAAACATTGGACTGACTCCTGTGCAGGTGGCACATAAAAAACACCATTTGAGTGTGGCCGTTGCCAGTACTGCCGGACTGGCCCTCATGCCGGTGGCATGTAAAAAGTACCCACTACACTCTCGAAGTGGTTGGCATTATGAAGGGCATCCAGCTGTAGAAACTCTGCCAAATCAGATTGCAGTCTGATGTAGCCATCTGGTTCGCCAGTCCCCAGTCAAATCGGCCAACCCATGCTAGCATGGAAAGCGGACGTTAAATGAAGATGATGATAATGATATATATATATATAAATATATATATATAAATATATATATATATATATATACATGTATACACACACACACACACACAAAAAAAAAATTATGGCTTTTAAGTGTTGATTTCTCAGCCCAAGAATTACAGCGTGATGTGCTGCTTGACTGGTCCCCCCTCTCTCTCTCTTTATATATATATATATATATATATATATGATGATGATGATCTTTCTCCCGCCATGCCTCTGTCTACCCCTCCATCCCTCTCTAAATCAGTCCCCCCCTCTCTCTCTCTCTCTCTCTCTCTCTCTCTCTCTCGTAGTTTTTTTTTTTTCCCTAAGGTTTCCAGGTTCTGGGTATATATAAATGAGAAATCCATTCTAAATTATCTCAATCTCTTCTCCGCTGACATACTACCACGAAGTCTCCAAGATGCAGATAAGATAGAGATTTTTATTTATTTACAGCCTCAACATCTCATACCTTTCGCGCTTTAGTCTGCCCTCTATTATTTATCTTGTTTCTCTCCATGAAATTCAATTGAATTCAGTTTTTGTCTTAAATTCATACTTATTCGTTTTCTAAGCTTACTAAATTCATGCTACTTATATATTCTATTCACCTAGGTTTCATTGCTCTTTTAAAAATTACGATTTATGCATTGTTGTCTCTCAAATATTTAAAATCTACGATTAAGAGGCCTATCTCCTGGCTGATGGTACACCCGCCCTCCCGCCCCCTCCACCGGAAGTGCATTCCTCTGTCATCCTACCCCCTCCACCGGAAGTGCATTCCTCTGTCATCCTGTCATCCTCGGCTGCCTCCCGGAACCCATCTAGTGGCCTTGGCCATCCTCTCCCCTACCTTTGGGTAGCGCATTAAGTTTGAGTAATGTTTGCAGGTTGTAGGTACTGTTTTGCTTATGAATTCTTCCAATTGCAAGTTTTCTTTTCAGGTACACGACACTGCTTTCCCCCTTCCCAGGCTACAGGCCCACACCCCCAACACCCATACTGTTAGGATTGGCACTCTCAACGTCGGCACGCTGAAAGGTAGATCTGGTGAAATTGTTGAGATGCTTGAACGGAGACGCGTAGATATGTGCTGTATCCAGGAAGTAAGATGGAGAGGAGGTTCTGCGAGGTTCCTCACAGGCAAAGAACACAGGTACAAGATTTTCTGGGCAGGGAACACTGACGGGGTCGGGGGCGTAGGAATACTTCTAGCGGAGAAATGGGTGGATAAGGTAATCGAGGTCGTTAGAGTAAGTGACAGAGTACTTAAGTTTAGACTAGTGCTTCATCATAGATTAGCTACTGTCATCTCAGCCTATGCACCTCAACTGGGGCTAACAGATGGTCTGAAAGACCAATTCTATGACACCCTCTTGCAAACTACCTCGTCGACGAGGGACAAGGACCTTCTCTTTGTGGCTGGAGACTTTAATGGTCATGTCGGACGTCGTGCTGGAGGCTTCCATAGCATACACTCTAGCTCCGGCAGACACTCTAGCCAAATCGGCAGACACTCTAGCCAAATCGACTACATCCTCGCCAGAAATAGGGAAAGAGGGCGGCTTATAAATGCCAAAACCTACCCTGGCGAAGAATGTACCCCACAACATAGATTAGTAGTTAGCGACTTTGGGATCGAGGCAAAATGGGTGCCCAGAATTAGACCGGCTTGGAGGAGAAGGGTGTGGAAGCTTAAAGACCCTGCAAATGGACAGAGACTTAGAGACAAGTTACTTGAAGCATTTAACGAAATAGAAGGGGATATAGCATCATACAACGTGGAAGACAATTGGAGATTTCTGCGGGACAACCTGTTGAAAGCCACCGACCAGATCTGTGGGTGGTGTAAGGTCCCCTCTCGACCCAGAGTAACGTGGTGGTGGAACAAGGAGGTAGACGGGGCTATTAGACAAAAGAAACAGGCTTGGAAGGACTGGAAGAACGGTGGTAGCAGGGAATTGTACCAATGTGCCAGAAGGGAGGCTAGGCGACAGGTTTATTTAGCCAGAGGGGAAGCAGATAAGAAAAGATTTGCCAATGTTCTGCGCCGTGAGGACCAAAGACTCGAGGTATTTCGTGTTGCAAGACAGTGTAGGAGAGAGAATAGTGATGTAGGAGAGAAATGTGTTCGCATGGATGATGGTACGCTTGCACTAAATGAGGATGCAAAGAAAGAGGTCTGGAGATGCCACTACGATAGATTGCTTATTAAAGAGAATGAATGGGAGGAAGAGAGCCTGCCGTATGTCGACCCAATAGAGGGACCAGCTATCCGAGTTGATAGTACCAGGGTAGATAAAGCAATTAAGAGTATGAAGACCGGGAAAGCCCCCCGGCCCATCAGGAATCACTGCAGAGATGCTCAAAATATCTGGCAGTGTTGGCTATAGCCTAGTCACCCGTATTACGAACCAGGTGATACACGAAGGAGTCATACCCAATGACTGGTGTAGCAGCATCATAGTCAACTGCTACAAAAGTAAAGGTGACGCTTTAGATACAAATAATTACAGAGGCATCAAGCTGTTAGATCAGGTTATGAAAGTTACAGAGAGGGTCATAGCCCAACTAATTAGGGAGCGAATCAATTTAGATGAGATGCAGTTTGGGTTCGTGCCAGGTAAAAGCACTACTGATGCCTTATTTCTAGTGAGACAGCTGCAGGAGAAATACCTAGCTAAGAATAAACCTCTGTACCTGGCTTTCGTTGACATGGAGAAAGCCTTTGACAGGGTCCCCCGATCCCTTATCTGGTGGTCAATGAGGAAACTTGGGATAGAAGAATGGTTAGTGAGAGCTGTGCGAGCCATGTACAGAGATGCTGCCAGTAAGGTGAGGGTTGGAAATGAGTACAGCAATGAATTCCGGGTAGAGGTAGGGGTCCACCAAGGTTCCGTCCTCAGCCCCCTCTTATTTATCATAGTCCTCCAGGCAATCACAGAGGAGTTCAAGACAGGTTGCCCCTGGGAGCTCCTCTATGCTGATGACCTTGCCCTAATTGCGGAGTCACTATCAGAACTAGAGGAGAAGTTTCAGGTGTGAAAGCAAGGTCTAGAATTGAAGGGCCTTAGAGTCAACCTAGCTAAAACCTAAATCTTAATAAGTAGGAAGGTAGATAAAACACAAACCCCTTCAGGTAGATGGCCCTGCTCAGTATGTAGAAAAGGAGTAGGTAGTAACTCTATAAGATGTACCCGGTGCAAGCTATGGACACATAAGAAGTGCAGCAACATCAAAGGCAGGAAGTTAGTTTTTATTTGTGGCAGATGTTCAGGTGCAATAAAGACTGTAAACAAACAGGAAACAACAGGGTGAAAAACTAGAGGTAGTCGATAGCTTCCGCTATCTGGGCGACCAAGTTAGTAGTGGGGGTGGGTGCGCTGAAAGTGTAGCTGCTAGAATAAGAATAGCCTGGGCAAAGTTTAGAGAGCTCTTACCCCTGCTGGCGACAAAGGGACTCTCACTCAGAGTAAAAGGCAGACTGTATGACGCATGCGTACGAACAGCCATGCTACATGGCAGTGAAACATGGGCTGTAACTGCTGAGGACATACGTAAGCTCGCAAGGAATGAAGCCAGTATGCTCCGTTGGATGTGTAATGTCAATGTGAATACCCCTCAGAGTGTAAGTATCTTGAGAGAAAAGCTGAACATTAGAAGCATCAGTTGTGGTGTGCAAGAGAGACGATTGCGCTGGTATGGACATGTGGTGAGAATGGATGAGGATAGCTGCGTGAAAAAGTGCCACACCCTAACAGTTGAGGGAACCCGTGGAAGAGGTAGGCCCAGGAAGACCTGGGCTGAGATGGTGAGGCAAGACCTTCGTACATTGGGCCTCACTGAGGCGATGACTACTGACCGAGACCTTTGGAAATGTGCTGTGCGTGAGAAGACCCGGCAAGCCAAGTAAGATCGTTGCCAGTGCCCCTGGACTGGCTCTTGTGCGGGTGGCACATGAGATGCACCATTTTGAGCGTGGCCGTTGCCAGTACCACCTGACTGGCTCCCGTAGGATTTTCGAGCGAGATCTTTGCCAGTGCCCCTGGACTGGCTTGTGCGGGTGGCACATAAAAGACACCATTTCGAGCGTGGCCGTTTTCGTGTGGGTGACACGTAAAAGTACCCACTACACTCTCTGAGTGGTTGGCGTTAGGAAGGGCATCCAGCTGTGGAAACTCTGCCAAATTAGATTGGAGCCTTGTGTTGCCATCCGGTTTCACCAGTCCTCAGTCAAATCGTCCAACCCATGCTAGCATGGAAAGCGGACGTTAAACGATGATGATGATGATGATGATATATATATATATATATATATATATATATATATACACACACACACATATATATATATATATAGTCTGCTGAGATGATTTGAAAACACAACAGCTAATAACCTAATGGTATATCTTTTCCACCCCTGCCTAATATAATGATTTAATTATTGTAATTTAATCATTTAGGCTAATTGAAACAGATGTAAGGGAATATGTTAGATTTTTGCAGATAATAAATTATATTAATGCTATCTCCATTTTCTAAATTTTCTTTTTATATATATACTAGACTACCCTTAACCTTTTGGGCCATATGGAAAGTCTGAGTTTCCCAGCAACAGAGTTTTGTTTTGTGGGATTTTTTCAGGTTATTTTGCATGCTTTCAATGAATGTGATATCAAAATCATGCATAAGCAGCTCCTTTCCCTGGAAAAGGAAAGATTTAGCTGTTATTTCTTGCACGTCCTGCCACCACATAATAGGTATTTTGGGTCCTTTATCGCAAATAGCTGTTACATGGTTGCAAGGCGTGCTAGAAATAGCAGCCAATCTTTGAAGTTGAGATACGTTGAATGCACTCAAAAAACCCTATGAAAAATAATTATTTCACTCTGAGGTTACGGACCAGTCTTTTATGAATTATTTACTGTATTTTTAAAGTCATTTTCACTTTTAAATATTTCTTAAATATGCTAAAAAAATTTTGTAATAGTGTTTACCTGAAAATAATTAAAAAACATTAAAATATTGTCTGTTTAAAGAAAGCTAAAATATAAATACTTACTGTACGAACAACTTACATTTTTGAAATCACATTCACTTAAAAATATTTCTATATGATTAAAATATTGTGTACGTCAAAAAGTCAAATTTTTTTTTCTTAGAGAGTAATAGAAAGAGAACGCAAAGTCTATGTGTATGTATATGTCACAGATAGCGTATATATGTTTATGTTGATTCCCATGCCATGACATTCATTATATGTGTGAGGTATTCTGTATGTGCGTATGTGTGTTGATCACGGAATCCATGGGTTTTTTTTTCTATCAAGTAATAACAAACAAAAATTGTGTTTAATCATTTTCATTAATAAATAGAGATCCAAATGTCACAAAAATTCATACTGCACTGCATAAAGTAAGCATGAAAATATATATGTAAAAGAAATTAAGATAAAATATACTATTTCTGAGATATTTCAGGAACAAACAAACATCTTCTAGAGTTTTAGCATTATTAAAATATATATGTATGTATGTATATATACAAAGTATGGGGGTTTAGTTCACAGGTAATCTAAATGATTAGGTATGCTAGGTAAGTGCTGCAATGGATTACTGGGGCTCTAATGTTATAGCCAAGATGGTAGTTATGGAGCCATTGCAGATTTCCGATGCTGTGGATATATAATTGTTAAACAGAACATCAAATATTAAGGCAAGGCAAACATATCAAGTCATATACAACATTATTACAGGAAGAAATTCAGAATCTTACAGCTGTTTCTGGAATATCTCCGAGTATGGGATATTCCATCATCAGAGACAAATTGGGGAAAAAATATGGAAAATGAGAATGGTATATATCAATAAGATGACAACATAGAGGAAGGGAGTAAAAGAATAAAGAGATGGAAAATGAGAAGAAAAAAAAAGCATAAAAGTTCATAGTTCAACTTTTGAAAGTTAGACAAACCAAAGCATGAGTCCTTAGGTGCAATCCTGCGTATATCCATATGGGTTAAAGTCTTGATATAGTAGACATCCCAAGAAAAAGATGCGAACATATCAACGTTCAATAATATTATTGAATGTTGATATGTTTGTGTCTTTTTCTTGGGATGTCTACTATATCAGGACTTTAACCCACATGGATATATGCAGGATTTCACCTAAAGACTTACACTCATGGATCTATGCAGGATGGCACCTAAGTACTCATGCTTTGGTTTCTATAATTTCCGAAAGTTGAACTATGAACTTTTATGCTCCTTTTTTCTTCTCTCTTTCCATATACATATATATACAAATATATACTTATATACACTTATATGCATATATATATATACATATATATATATATATATATATATATATATATATATATACACACATATATATATACACATAAATATATGTATACACATCTCTCTCTTAGCTGCTTTCTTGTATATAAGCGAAGCCATTGCTAGAAAGAATCATTGAAATGAGTCAATGTTGATGCAATGTGAGGCCCTTGTATGACTCTTGAGCCATGCGAAAGTTTTGCACATTCTATTACATAATGCACAGCTGTGCTGGCTGGCAGAAGAAACAGGTGCCATAGTATGAACTCATTTGACATGCCTTTTCAATCCTCCAGCTGAGGGGCACACCTTTCCACATGTTGCACATGTTCTGTTGTGAACAATAGCCATATCACAATTTACTGTGGATTGATTCCTCTAAGTTCTCTGATGGCTGAGTAGACCTGCATGACTCAAGTACCTCCTCCCACAAATCACACACACAAAAAGCAACACTCCCTCATTCTCCACAGGTTCATTCCTTCTAAGCTTTCTCCTAATCTTCTCATGCTTCATTCTGTCTCCCTCAAATCTCGAACAACCACTATGCACTCTCTTCCTCCATCCATCTTGGTCTTGTGCCTCCCTCTCCCAATCAACAACTGAAATTCCTGTCTATGTCAGAGCAATTCTGAGGCAGTCCTTGAATCCTATTTTGGATTTATGTGCTAGTCTCCTACCATCTTCCAGCTCACCATACCGAAGTTGCTTGGGAAGACTTTCATCATTCATTCTTACCAGATGTCCATCCCACCTCAAATGACTTTGTAGAATCACTGATTCCATGCTTCTACTACCACTTCTCTCAAGTACCTCCACATTACTGATGGCCATTTTCCAATTTATCCCAAGAATTTTCCTAAGACAATATTGATGATATTGTTCCAAATGCCTTAAATGCCTATGATAAACAACCCAGGTCTCACTTCTGTATAACAAAGATGGCAGGACGCATGTGTTATAAACTCTAACTTTAATTTGGAAAGGTATACTATGGCATGACCAGAGGTGCCTGTCAAGCCTACCAAAGGCATTACTACCAGCCTTGCTGATTCTATATGAAATTTCATCATCAAGACCAAAAGTGCTCAAAGTACTTCCTAAATAAATTAATTTAGTTACAACTTCCAACCTTTGACCATTCACAGTTATAGAAGCAACAGTGCAGAGGAAGCTGAGGATGTTGCAGGAAAATTGATGGGGTGATAGATCTGATGAAATCCAAGAAGCTTCAAATGCTAACAATTCCAAGCTTTGACTATTCACAGTTATAAAAGCAACAGTGCAGAGGGAGCTGAGGATGATGCAGGAAGATTGGTAGAGTGAGAGATGCAATGAAATCCAAAAAGCTTCAAATGCTAACAAGTCCAAGTTTTTTCACTCACTCTTGAAAAAAGTTTATTGTCCAACTTCAACAATGGTTGCTCCACTTTGTAGCAAGGATTGCACAAAATTATTAACAAATCCTAAAGATATTGTTGGGAGATGAAAAGAACCTTTTGATGAGTTACCTAATACTCCATTGAATCCCTAGCATGAAACTGATCGACAAGATTGGCTGTAATGGATAATTAATACTGTACACTTCAGATATGTGTATGTCTGTGTGTATGTGTACACATGTGTATATATGTATATGTACATATATTTATACATTTGTGTATATATCTATATGTGTGTGTGTGTGTGTGTGTGTGTGTGTGTGTGTGTGTGTGTGCGTATGTATATATATATATATATATATATATATATATATATATATATATATATAAATAAAAAATCAAAATAAGCAACACGGATTTTAAAGATGATTGCAGTACGCACGTTTCATGCTACTCCATTTATTTAAGTAATGTGAGCATTACATTAAATGCAATATGTAGAGCAATCTTCAGCTGCACAAAAATGTAGAAAATTACAGTAGAATAGACATATTATAACTGTGGCAACATTTAAAATCCAAGTGGGAAGAAGAATACATAAAAATCCATCTTGACATAGCCAAGGCTAGCAGGCTAGTAATTAGTTCTAGGTAGAATTCTAACTGTCTCTGATTTTATTGTCTCTTATCTAGTGGTTCTAGTATAAGGGGCAATCACTTCTAAGGAAAGGGAAGGTGTAAACATTATACATGGATATAGTTATAAAGTTTTCTCTGGTCAGAGTTGCAACACTATTTTAGGTTGGGTTTTTACTGCTATCATAATGTTGGGGAATTAAACCTTAAGCATTTAGGTCAACGGGGCTTTTTCTTTAGTCTGAATAAAGCATCAGTATTGTTTTACATATACTAAGTATGGGAAATTTATAGATATCAATATTAGTTTAATGAATATGTTAATGATAAGAAGTATGTTAATAATAAAATTGTTAATAATAAAAATGTAATTAGTTTATACAAAAACCCTGAAGTAGTGTCAATCTTGAATTCAAAAGCTATAGATAAGGTGTAAAGTTTAAGACTATTGTCTATATTAGGCTCAGAAAACTATTTTGAATTATTTAAAAAAAAAATTTTTTTTATTATTTAAAAAATTTAAGCTAATATATATAATAATACTATTTTAAACACACATAAAAGGTAAGCTTAATTTTTATAATGTAAAGAATTAGTATAGGATCTATATAGTTTATAATAATGGGTTTATTAAGGTTTAAGGGACAGAAAAAAAAAAGAGTAGTAGGAATTAACAAGGACATCCAATATAGAAACATGATAATTGATTACTAGTTTAATTATACTATCTTATATAGTCATGAACTTGTTTTAAGACTAACATGGGCTAATTACAGATTGTTAATGGAATAAGGATTAGATTTATAAGAATTGGATGAGATATGACGGCTCAGCCATCTCTCCCCAGTTCTTATATTAATCATTAAAATCCAGAAATACAACAACACGAGGGATAACGGTATCAACAGATCAATAATTTATTCTAGGTTGGTGTAGAGCCGTTTCGTTCCTGGGTGAACAGGCATGCCACTAGAATACCAAGGAAGCTTCGACCACATGTTGGTATCGAGTTGAGAGAGCACTGGAAGATACGTGTTGTCACGACCACTGCTAGATAGAGAAGAGGACGAACGCTATTGCTCTCTCTCCACCTGCTGCATTGCGCATGCGTGCCCGGGTACTTCTGCTGACGGCAAGTCCCTTGCACATGCGCAATGGCACTTCCCAAGATAGCGGCCAATGGCGGCCACACACACCACTACAGATTTATTTAAGTCAAAATATAGAATAAACGCAACACTACCACTACAAGCCCTGAAATAATGTAATAATAATAAGGATCCTTTTAGAGTCAAGCATCAAATAAAATAAAATAAAATTTTAATTTTGGGTACTAATTAAAAACATTAAGAATTTATAAAACTTCCTATTCTAATAAGCTACATAGGGTTAAGATACATATTAAGAACTAACAGCATAGGCGCGGGAGTGGCTGTGTGGTAAGTAGCTTGCTTACCAACCACATGGTTCTGGGTTCAGTCCCACTGCGTGGCACCTTGGGCAAGTGTCTTCTACTATAGCCTCGGGCCGACCAAAGCCTTGTGAGTGGATTTGGTAGACGGAAACTGAAAGAAGCCCGTCGTATATATGTATATATATATATATATTTGTATATGTGTGTGTGTCTGTGTTTGTCGCCCCCAACATCGCTTGACAACCGATGCTGGTGTGTTTACGTCCCCGTAACTTAGCGGTTCGGCAAAAGTGATCGATAGAATAAGTACTAGGCTTCCAAAGAATAAGTCCTGGGGTCGATCTGCTCGACTAAAGGTGGTGCTCCAGCATGGCCGCAGTCAAATGACTGAAACGAGTAAAAGAGTAAAAGAGTAAAAGAGCAGTATCAGAAGTAGTGTGAAATAAAAAACAAAACAAAAGAACCTTTCATGGAATAAAGTTGAAATCTTAGTTATCACAAGAAGATTGTATGTTAAGGTGAGAGATCAGAAATATATGTTATAAAGGTTCAATTTCCAATTTAAAATATGTGCTAATTAATAGCCCTAGATGACCATAGTAGAAGTTGAAATACTATATTTTGATAATTTTAACTACTTTTTAAAAAATCTAAAAGTGCGAGTAGAGCAGTGTACACATGATACTCTAAGGTCTAATCTATTATTGACTAGGTTAGGATTATTTCTAAGTTTTAAAATTTCATATATTTCCATAGAACATAATTCACATCCATATCTACTATTTCTATAAGGTTGAGCTTTTCTTATAATTTCCCATTTAAGGCTAAAACTAATACCATTATCTTTTAACTCTCAAATTTTATTTGCTAATGTCATACTATTTGCCTTATGTCTTAGTCTAAGAGAAGACCTATGGTTATATATTCTCCATTTCAGATTAATGCTACATCCTACGTAAATATAATTCTCGGTTATCGTACTTATAATGCATTTGTACACTACGTTACGGGTGCAACATCTGCCTAATAACGGACAATGGGACTTATTTCTGCAGTTGCACCTAGTGGAGCTATCAACCACACTTATATTATTACTAATATCTCTATTATTATTGTTACAATTATTTACACTAATATTATTTATCCCTTCATCAATTCTACTATTAGGTATATTTTGATCATTTCCATCATTATTTCTTGATGTGCTATCAGTTAGAATTATTCCTCCAACATTAGGCATATTAATATTATATGAACTAGATCCCTGATTTCCATTATTTTCATTGGAGTTGAGCCCATCATCTACTTCAATTAAACTCTCAACATCAATACTACTGCATTCTATTTGTTGGTTAAAATTATGGTTGGCAGGACTAAGCATATAATTATTATCCTCATAATTTCTATTGTCACTGTTATTTCTACTTCTATTTATATAATTATTAGCAATATTACTATTGGCATTTGTTAAATTATTATTTATATTCATATAACCATATTCACTATTCTTAACTTCATTGATTCTAGCTGACCTAATGTTCTTTTTGTTTAACCTAGCTATGATTGTACCTACATTAGGAAGGGTAGAGTAAGAAATTCGGACTGTATGACAAGAAAAAATTCTACTATATCTGTGGGAAGAAGGGAAATTTTTTTGTAAAATATTCATAAATTTTTTGTAAATATTCGTGGATATTGCATAGTTGAAAGGGATATTTAACCAGATAGAGTTTTTATTTTTTCTCTTAAATTTATTGTGAGTGCATATAGGGTATACTTTGATTACTATTATTTCCCAGAACAATATTATTATTATGATTGGTAGTTCTTTTTGTTATGGAATACTTTTTATTTATATCATTTGCTTCGCCATTACTATTTACTAACACAGGTTTACCACTAGTATTAGCATGTAGTCTACTATTAAAATGTACTTTATTATGTTTCTTATTAGTTAACTTCTTAGGTATATAGGGTTGCTTTTTATTTGGTCCATCATCACTACTAATTAAGTTATTAGGCTTGTTATAACATCTATGATTATTATTATTATTATTGTTCAGTAGTTTTATTTTTATAACGTGCTTTCACTTCACTACCGAGTGCAGCTCTGTGTGCCTTGGGTATGTGCTGTGGTTTACTGTGGTGCTCTTATGGTTACTGTATTGAAAGTGTTTTGCGTAGGATGTGTGCTGTGCCCAGTAGTGCAATTTTCTGTATGTTATATATATTTGTAAGTCCTGGTATTTTTGTTATGTATTTGTCTGAATATTTTTTTATTATACCTAAGGCACCTACTATAATAGGAATTGTTTCTGTTTTTAGATTCCACATTCGAGTTACCTCTATTTCCAGGTCTTTGTATTTTGAAAGTTTTTCCATTTCTTTTAGAGAGACGTTGTCATCTGCTGGTATTGATACATCAATTAGAAAGCATTTTTTTCCTTCATGATCTTTGACAACTATATCTGGTCTATTTGCCTTAATTTCTCTATCTGTGTGTATTGGCATATCCCAGAGTATGGTTGCTTTCTCGTTTTCTGTGACCTTTTCTGGCATGTGTTTATACCATCTTTTTTTTGTTGTTATTCCATAGTGTTGGCATAGCTTCCAGTGTACATAGGTCCCAGTTCTGTCGTGTCTGTGAATATATTCCTTCTTAGCCAGGACTGGGCAGCCAGAGATAATATGATTTATTGTTTCTTGTCCATCTCCACATATTCTACAGCTACTTGTTATGTTTCTTTTCATTATATGTTTTTGGTAATTTCTGGTGGGGAGGCTTTGGTCTTGTGCAGCAATTAAAAATCCTTCAGTCTCTGCTTTGAGTCCTGAGCTTCTCAACCATTGCTGGGATTTTTCTCTGTCTATTTCTTTTGCATTTAGTTTAGCCCAGTATTTACCATGTAGGGGCTTTTCTTGCCATTGTTTTATCATGGTCCGTTGCTGTTCTAGTTTTAGTTTGGATTTCATTTGTTTTATAGCTTTTGTTGTTTCTTCTTCTTCTTCTTCTTCTTCGTATTTGTTAGGTAGATTGATTTCTTGTTTGTATCTGTCAGCTTCCTTAAATACTGAAAACAGTTTTTTGTTTTGCTCGTGTTTTGTGTCTATTTGTATTAGTTTTCCTTGCTTCTGGAGTAGGTATTTTTGCAGTCCTATGGTGGTTATTTTATAATAGTTTTCCAGCTGTATAAGACCCCTGCCACCTTCTGTGCGTTGTATATATAGCCTTTCTATGTCAGATTTTGGGTGGTGCATCCTATATCCTGTCATTATTTTTCTTGTTTTCCTGTCTATTTTAGATAGTTCGTTTAGTGTCCAGTTAAGGATGTTGTAGCTGTAGCTTATAACTGGGACAGCTAAAGTGTTGATACCCATTATCTTGTTTTTAGCATTGAGCTCTGTTTTTAGTATTGATCTAACTCGTCTATAGTACTCTTTCTTTATTTTTCCTTTCGTTTGTGTATGTTGTATCCTATCTAGTTCATTGACTCCTAAATATTTATATGGTTGGCTTTCGTCTAGTTCTCTTATTTCATTGGCTTTATCTAGTGTTATATTGCTACTTTTAACTAATTTTCCTCTTTTCAGGGTTGCTTTGGCACACTTTTCTAATCCGAATTTCATATCTATTTCCTTGGTAAAACCGTGTACTTTTATTTCATATCTATTTCCTTGGTAAAACCGTGTACTATTTCATATCTATTTCCTTGGTAAAACCGTGTACTATTTCATATCTATTTCCTTGGTAAAACCGTGTACTATTTCATATTTATTTCCTTGGTAAAACCGTGTACTATTTCATATCTATTTCCTTGGTAAAACCGTGTACTATTTCATATCTATTTCCTTGGTAAAACCGTGTACTATTTCATATCTATTTCCTTGGTAAAACGTGTACTTTATTTTTTATTATTATTATTATTATTATTATTATTATTATTATTATTATTATTATTATTACTATCATTATTATTATTATAATTATTATTATTATCTATATCAAGAAGAGATGGCCTACCAAGATTAAGGAAAGAAATTTTCTGGTCATATCCAGCTTTAGATAATGTATTATAGTAGTTTGAATTAGAATTAAATATATCAATATTAGAAGATAATCTAGTAATTCTCTCAGAAATACTTTTGACAATAGATTTTAATACATTTGGTGGGTGATTAGATAATCTATTTACATATCTAGTAACTTCATTCTCTTTTCTATATGGGTAGTATAATCTAGCTTCTATGTTAAGAGTAGCATCTAAAAAATTGACAATCTTAGTACCATATTCGTATGTAATATTTAAGTTGAAACTTCTAAAAAATTTTCTAATTTTCTTTCTTATTCTCTCAATGAATGATTTATTATTACTAGGGATGATGAATAAAGCATCATCCCTATATAGACCGCTTTTTAGCTCCGGGATTTCTTTATTTAAGCTATATAAGAGGTATGCTCCTACTAGATTCGTAATTTCAGCCGAGTCACTCGACCCTATTGCTATATCGAAGTTATCTGGGATATCAGCCCTAGTCCAGAGCTTATCATCAAATTCAATAATAGTTCTTCTAGCTAACAAAATAATATCTATCTTATCCCTAGTAATGAGAGAGCGATTCTTAACAAAAATAAGAGCCTTATTTAGAAGTATTGGGGATATGCTTGAATAATAGCTATTTATATCAAATTGGATGAACGAATAATTACCAGTGTTGTCAATAGATCCAAACCAGTTTAGTACTTCATCAGTATTATTCCATAATTTTAAAGATAAGTTAGGAATTATAAAAGGTAAAATATTGTCCAGAATAAGTTTACTAAGTCTGCCAATGTCAGACCTAGTTGGGCAAATGAGTCTAACAGTCGGGTTTTCCTGGAAGTTTTTTTTTTTTTTGTGGTCTTTTAAATTAATTTTAGGTTCACATGGTATTAGCGGTTCAGTTGTTTTTTTTCTGTCCCTTAAACCTTAATAAACCCATTATTATAAACTATATAAATCCCATACTAATTCTTTACATTATAAAAATTAAGCTTACCTTTTATGTGTGTTTAAAATAGTATTATTATATATATTAGCCTAAATTTTTTTAATAATTTTTTTTTTTTTTAATTATTCAAAATAGTTTTCTGAGCCCAATATATATAATAGTCTTAAACTTTACACTACTTCAGGGTTTTTGTATAAACTAATTACATTTTTATTATTAACAATTTTATTATTAACATACTTCTTATCATTAACATATTAATTAAGCTAATATTGATATCTATAAATTTCTCATACTTAGTATATGTAAAACAATACTGATGCTTTATTCAGATTAACGAAAAAGCCCCGTTGACCTATATGCTTAAGGTTTAATTCCCCAACATTATGATAGTAGTAAAAAACCCAACCTAAAATAGTGTTGCCACTCTGACCAGAGAAAGCTTTATAACTATATCCATGTATAATGTTTACACCTTCCCTTTCCTTAGAAGTGATTGCCCCTTATACTATAACCACTAGATAAAAGGCAAAAAAATCAGAGACAGTTAGAATTCTACCTAGAACTAATTACTAGCCTGCTAGCCTTGGCTATGTCAAGATGGATTTTTATGTAGTCTTCTTCCCACTTGGATTTTAAATGTTGCCACAATTATAATATGTCTAATCTACTGTAATTTTCTACATTTTTGTGCAGCTGAAGATTGCTCTACATATTGCATTTAATGTAATGCTCGCATTACTTAAATAAATGGAGTAGCATGAAACGTGCATACTGCAATCATCTTTAAAATCCGTGTTGCTTATTTTGATTTTTTGATCACCTTGCCTTTAGAATGGTTTTTGGATAATACCATACTATATTCTGGTGCCTAAACATAAGTACCATATTCAATTTTGAATCTCTCTCTCTCTCTCTCTCTCTCTCTCTCTCTCTCTCTCTCTCTCTCTCTCTCTCTCTCTATATATATATATATATATATATATATATATATATATATATATATATATATATATATATATATATATATATATATATATACCGGAGTAAGCACATGAAATGTGCAACAAGGTGGAAAAAAGAGTACTCAAATACCAGAGGTAGAGTAAAATGCTTTCTTTAAAAGCAGTTAGCATCAATTCCTCATAAGTGGGATACTGAACATCTGGTTTAGGTGTATCCATTGGCATAGATGTGTCTCCTCAGGTGATTACAAGATGTATCCAATTAAAATAACATCTGTTCCACAAAATCTCTCCTTGATACGTGTATACAAAAGCAGCAAATTAAGAGATACAGCTTCATTATTATAGAATATCAATGACAAATATCAGATGCGAAAAGAAGTAAATGCACAATAAAGTGAGTAAGTATTAGGTATAACCAATATGTATGTACAAATGCTCTTGCTTATGTTCTTTGGTGCACATACACTTGCTTGTACAATCTTTCACAAAGATATAAGCATACGCTCATGCATGATTTAGTGCACATATTCTCATCCAGTGTATTAAATAGATATTCATAAAGTTGGTGCCTAAAAGTGGCTAGTGATACAACTCTGCTTGGTGAGGAGTCACAGAATCTGTGGTGAGGTTTACTAGGTCTGGCCGATGTACTTATAACACTTGTAAAATCAGGTAGATAAATCCAGACATAGTAGATGTGTATCTTTTGTATGAACAGCTCATCAAATAATTTATAGCCTATAGAAAGTATTAATGCCAATGATAAGATTACCAGTGTAGATAAGTGTAGGTATTTTGTGTTTACATCTTGTGGTGAGTGATACTTATTGAGAAGCTGAAGTTGGTATTTATCTCACATTAATTGGTATACAATGCCAAGGTGTGTAACACAGTTATATTGGTAACTAGTGTGACATCATGTTTATAAGAATGGGGAGGTTAATACATCAGTACATTTAAGTAAATTGTGGTTATTAATTTAGTCAATGATTACAAAAAATCATTCTGACTGCATTGTGCGAAAGTGCATTTATAAGCATGCAAGCATCTTGATAATCTTTTAGAAATCCTATTAATGATCTTCTCGTTGGCCCACATGATAGACAGTGGTTCCTTGGAGCAGAGTCTTAATCTCCTGGAAAGGATATTGTGTGGTCGTGCATTTCTTATTATGGACCAAGTTAAATCATATTCAATTTTATCTTCCTTATTTTGCCACACAAAATCAGCCAAAATGTCAAACGCTTTTTGTTGATTTTCTTGAAGTTGGTGACTGGGTTCTTGAACAATTCAACCCTTAGCCCCAATGTAAACAGATGGTCTGCCTGTTGTGTGCACAGTACACTTGTATACAAGATTGGTACTTGTATAGAGGTTCATCAATGGGAATTTTGTTTTTTCTCTGCATGAGCATTTATTAAATTTTGGATTTGTGGCAGTGCTGACTTCATTTTCCGACACTGTAACCATGTTGGCTATATCGCTATTATTATTGCTGTCATGATGTGGTTGCAGCAGGTGGTTTGAATTCTGGATTGTATATCCTTTCTTGTCATTTGCTGTATATATTTGCTGTCATTCCTATTTGTCTGGCCAGAAGTAGTTCTCACATCATATGTTTTAGTTGGGTTATTCAACACTTGGTTCATTTTTCTGTTATTAATGTGGTGCATATGCTGCTCTAAATTAATACAGTTAATGTATGATACCTTCACAGTGTGTCTATCAGAAATGATGTGATATCTATTTGATTTTGAGAAGCATTTGTTAAAAGCAGCCCAAAATTCCCTAGCGATCTTCATTGAAATATGTGAACCATGGATTGGGTTGTACCAGGGCCTGGTTTATAGGGGGTCGAAGAGGTTAAATTGTCCCAGGCTCCTATGGATATAGGGTCCTCCTGTTATGAAGGGTATGTAGCACTCAATATAGGGAAGCCCCCCCCCCCCACCTCTCAGCAATCTTGCATGCAGAGGCTCTCCAATTAGCAATATTGTAAAAAATGTAATGGACCCTGTTTTTTTTATAAATAACCACTTTTAACTACATTAGAGACATTAATTCATTCAATTAAAAAACACTTGCTTCCCATTCGCAAAGCAGCCACAATTCCCATGGGAATTAATTGTTGTTCCTTTTGGGACATTGACAGAAACAACAAAAGACTCCAAAAGATGTATGTATGTATCTGTGTGTATGTGTGTGTGCGTGTTTGTGTGTGTATGTGTGTGCACGTGTTTGTGTTTGTGAGATCGAGTATGGATGTATATAAAGATAGATAAAGTGATTGTTAGAAAGAAGTTATCATCTCTAGTTCAAATTCCTTCTTTCAATACATGACTGAGCACAGTGGCCTTAGATTGACCTCTGGGCATTAAAGACACACATGCAACCCCCCCCCCACACACACACATACACAAATAGGCATACATATATATTGCCATTGTAAACTTCATTATTTCTGTGAGGCATTGAAAACT
The DNA here is from genome assembly GCF_046866305.1 of Octopus bimaculoides. NCBI lineage: Eukaryota > Metazoa > Mollusca > Cephalopoda > Octopoda > Octopodidae > Octopus > Octopus bimaculoides. Next base: position 86,059,307 of record NC_142929.1, read on the forward strand.
AATCTTATTTTAGGAAAGAGCAAGTAAGTATTGTATATGTGTTCCAAAATTTAAATTTTGAATTTAGTTTTTAATTATAAAATTGCATCTCTCAACAGCTGCAAGCCTTTTTTTGTCAGCTTTAGAATTATTGCTTTTATGCTCACATGTTTTCATTAAACCAAATCTTTTTCTTTCTTTCTTTTTCACTAATTTTCATCATTTTGTCAAGTACTTGAAGTAACTACAGGGAAGTGGGACAAAATTGGTAATTAGGGCAAAATGAATTATGACCAATTTCTTGTTATTTTCTCGCTACTAGTCTGAAAACATTACATTGCAACTATTATATCACCATTTTGTACTCTTGCATTATCATTGGGAGTAAACATCAGCCACCATTGTTGTTGTTGCAGTTGAAGCAGTTTGAAACTGTCAGGTAACAGGTACTTTATTTTCAAGAAATTTTCCCTCAACTTTGACCCAGTTGTAATTGAGGTTGTTAATAAAATATCGAGACAATTTTGGATGTTCAACAACCCAAATTCTTTCCTCTGTTGGGTTCCAAACAATTTTTTCCCCACACTAATGTCTAATTTGATAACTTTCAATTTTCAAAAACTGATATCTAAACTGAGGCAAAATGAGTAACGACAAATTTCAATAATCTCTTCTTTTTAACTCCATGGTACATAAATGTATCAGGAAGAGAGCCAGGTGGAATTCTGCTTTAAGTACCCCATATAACATCTCATAACTTTTCTAGTTTTTGGAATATTCAGAAATTTTTTGTGAATTTGTATTCTACATATGGGAATTCATATAACTTTGTAAAAAAATAGTTTTTGTATCTGATTTAAGGGCTATTTAGCTGTTATCTTTAGCACATCTCATGACCACCTGATACCCTCCTTGTTTATTTGTCACTCTGACGTATCGATGTTTTTCAATATCTTTCTCCCCATAAACATGTTTAATGGTCTATTGCTGAGACTGAAGTCAAAATTTAGGACAGTCTCTGTAATTTCAAAAAAAAAATTTGAAAAATTCAAAAAATTTTTCATAGTTGTATGAATCCTTGTGTGTTTTGAGAATTCCAAAGAAATTAAAAAGTTATGAAGGGCTATATGAGATGCTTAAACCAGAATTCTGCAGAGAACCACTCCAGCAGGTTGTGAAGAAGCTATAGAGAATATTTTACATTGATTTTTTTTGATTTAGTTAAATTTTGCTGTCATCTGATTGAGAAACTTTCGGAATAGCTGTCACATATATGTTGGAATTTTGCAAATTTTGTCAGAATTTTCCCTTTTTTCCATGCATTGTAAAACAATGAAGAGAAGCCTTTTTAAAACAATAGTTTTAAAAATCCATGTCTTTTCAATGTTTGTCTCTTCCCTCACACAAACACACATTCATCATATTTTTGGAACAACAACCACTAAAATGGTATATTTTTCTTTTTCATAATTTTCTGTCATTTTATCACATTCTACATTCTGAAACATTTGTAACTCACTTCAAAGAAAAAAATCTTACCCCCTCTTCCCTCCTTCATTGTACTTTTCACAATAAAGGAAAAGTCAAACACTGCAAATGAATGTGAGAAACAGATTTGAACTTTAAAAAGTGTATCTATAAAGTGACATTTTCAGTCGTTTATTTAAACATTCTCTGCTACCTTGTCAAATATAATTACATGTGATAGATGGCTTTTGAGATATAAATTTGCTAATTTTCCAAAATTTTAAATCTTGTGTATGAGGGGACCCACCAAATTTGAAGTATCCCGGTCCCCCTATGGTTTAAACCAGGTCCTGGAGAAAGGGTCTTCAGAGAGGATGACAGGGGACTGAGACTTCGTTGGAACCCAACACATCAAGCTAAGTGAAATCATGGTTGTTCTTGCATACAGGCATGTTCCCTGCATCCCTCTTCAACTGAGCATCCCTAATCTTGCAGACTTGTGGGTACTGGTGCCATGTAAAAATCATCTGTACTGGTGCCACATAAATGCACCCATGCCGATGCTGCATAAACACACCCAGTACACTCTGTAAAGTGATTGGTGTTAGAAAAGGCATCCAGCCATAGAAACCAGGCCAAAACAGACATGGAACCTGGGCAGCTCTTCAGTTGGCCAGCTCCAGTCAAACTGTCCAATCTATGCCAGCATGGAAAACAGATGCTAAATGATGGTGACGATTGTTTACCCTGGGTCAGATTCTGTGGTGAGGCTTGGGAATTCAGGAGTTTTGGCAAATATGCTACCCCTTACTCCATCACTGCTACCAGGTTTGTTCTAACCTGGGTTGGTAGTTATCTTTTAGTTACTCCAGTTATAGATCAAATAGCAGAAGATGGACCTGTAGCTAAAGTATACAGAACTAGGAGGAGAACTGGCCTTAAACGTGGTTCCTAAAGGCTCACTAGTATGTGAACATGGCCTAATGTCATCTGAACTGGTTCCCCTACCTTAGATTGAAATGGGCTCTTTGCTTTAACCCTTTAGTATTTAAACCAATCATATGATGGCCAACCAGTCTACCGGTTTTATGTCCAAACTGGCCATATCTGGCTTCTCACACCTACCCTATGATGTCATTTTAAAAATAAACCATTACATCATCAAAATCTCATAGTTAAAAGTTAGTGCATGATTAATTCAAGACAATCTTAATAAACTTTACATTTGATAGAATAATTTGACTACAGACTTGGAACATGAAAACAGAAAAAATTGTTGTGGACTATTAAATATAAGGAGCATAAACAGGATGTTCAAAACACATTTCATACCATTTTTATTCTCAGCATAAAATATCTAATCAATGAAACTCTGCAGAAGACAGACTGAGAAATTGAGTAAAAATCACATATTGTCAATGTATTTGTATCTTGAAAATCTTAGAAGGAAGTCTTTTTTCATTGATAAACGTATGATGTGATACTTAACTGATCATCAGTTAATGTAATCTGCTGTCTACACTTGTAGAATAATAAAATTATTTTTATGAGTTTATTAACTTTATTCTGAGAAGTGATTTTAATAAGGTATATTACTTTGTCTCTTTGTTACATTTCTTGAAATAGCATCTTGCACCCCACCCCCATGTATGTGGACACCCAGCACAGAAATGCCAGCACAGAAATGCCAGCACAGAAATGTCCTTTTTTTTATTGTTATTAGTTGTGTTTCTTATCTCCAGATTATCTCTCTGATAGAGCTGATCCAATGTCAAAGGTATTTCAGCTATGACACTATTCTATATCTAGGATGTGGTTCAAGGGAGATTTGACTGCTATTTCTGTTTGTCTTTTTGTGCATACATGTTCATGCAAACACACATAAAATATGCATTGTGTTTATTTATGTATAACTAAAAACCACACAACAATGCTAAATACACACACTTATGATAGAAGTGAGCAAACAATATTGATATGTTATTTAGTATGGTAACTGAGTGCAATCTTGATATTGATAAACCTTTGTGATTAATGCAGGCATGCAAGGCAGACATTAAATGATGATGATATATCATCATTTTATATATATAGACCCCTACCTCTACCCCACCCTCAGCCTAACCCACACTCCACCCATGCCTTCCCCACCTCCCAACACCCTCACATCACACCACACCAATACCCTCGCATCACACCACGCACACACTACAACTGACCAACTCCTTTCTCCCTTCCCCATTTTCGCATTACATACGTCAAGATCACCAGCATTCTACCTCCCACACACAGCCCTTCGTTCTTCGATCACCGTTTGTTATCTCCCCCTTTTCTTAGCTCTCCTGAAAAAAGAATTTCTAACTTCCAGTCAGTCATTGTTATGATCAGCCATTATTATGATTGACCGTTGACTGAACACTATTCAATATTTTTTCTCCGTGTTTTTCTCCTTGTCTCCGTATTCTTTCTGTTGAAGAGCATAGCTCGAAACGTCAAAGACTTTCCGTATTCCCGAGCGTCATACTAATACATCCTTTTGTTATTTACACCACCTGTCCTCGTCTGTTGTTGTTTTTTCGTATATTCTCCCATATATATATATATATATATATATATATATATCTTCACCGGCATACATGATTGCATATGTGTGGATGTGGTGTGTGTATGGGTGTTATTGTTACATGCACTCACACATGCAGTGACTCAGGAATAAAATTTGCTTAGTGGGTGCAAACCCAGGTCCAAATTTTTTACGAAAAATGTGGATTTTTTCAATTCTAGCATTAAAACAAATGCAGGTGTAATAATAATTTTCATATGTATGAGGGTTGGCTGATAAGTTGAGCAAGACATTCTCATGGAATGTGACCAAATGAAGTTAATTTTTTAATGTAGTTCCTCTTACAGTCCACACATTTCCATAAGAAGTTACACTGCTTGGATCACACTGGTGAAGAAGCTTACCTGTTGGTCAAAATAGTCATCAACAGCAGATAAGATGTCATCATCACAGCAATACTGGTGCCCAGCTGAGTTTTTTTCCCTCTTGGGAAACAGATGATAATCAGACGGAACCAAATCACTAACACAGGGAGGGTAATCAAGCAGTTCAAAGCCAGTCACATACAGCAGCCATTGAAACTAAGGACTTGTCTGCTGAAACATTGTCCTAATGAAACAAGACTCCATTCATCAGTTTTTGCCTTAGCAAGTTGGCATTGAACTTTCCGTTGATGGTGTGATCATTTTGAAGATAGTAAATAAACACAATATTTTTTGCATTAACGTATAGTATATGTAATAATGTGAAGTATATTTTATATATCAAAATGTTTAATTTTGGAAATATATCAAGCAAAGCAAACATAAGCAGTAAAAATACAAATAGTATTTCAAAACGTGGAATGCTACATGACGAAATCAACAAAAAAGGAAGAAAATAGTGGTGCTTGTGTTCCAAAGGTACAATGAGAGGGCTCAGGAGAAGGATAGATAGAGGGGATAGAAGGGAAGAAAAGAATGAAAAGTGCAAAGGTAAACTGGAGATCTGAAGTGAGTGCTAGGCAGGAGGTGAAACAGAATATATGTCTTACCTATGCACTGGTCAAGTAGAAAAAAGATGAGTGATATAAAATTGGGTGGTCTTTTGGTACCAAAAAGTGAAGAAAGAGAGACAGAGTGGAGTAGAGACGGTTGGGGAAGAGCAAATACAAAGAAAGTGAGAGTGCAGAGAAAAAAAGGGAATAAAGATAGACAGTAGGTATTTAACAGAGATGGACAGAGGAAGAAATGGAAAGTAGTAAAGAGAGAAAGGCAACAGTTAAGTAGAGAGGCAGATAGAAATAGTCAGGGAAGGTTTTGTGCACAAGAGGGGAGAGAAGAAGGAGAGAGAAATGGATAGAAAAGAGAGAAAATCTTGCACCAAATATTGAACATTGTGTGAGGTGCTACTGAGTGGGAACAAAAGTGGGGTGTGTGATGTTACAGTAACTAATAACCATAAAATGTTGCACAGAAAGTACACACACACACACACACACACATACATGTATGTATATATATATATACATGTGTGTGTGTATATAGGGAGAATTCACAAAAAAAAAAAAAAAAACGAAGACAGGTGGTGTAGAAACAGATGTATTAGTATAATACTCGGTAAGTGAAAAAGTCTTTAACGTTTCGAGCCTACACTCTTCCACAGCAAGGAATACAGAAAGAAACAAAGAAAGAAAAAAAAGAATGTGTAGTGGCTAGCAATCTATCATGGTGAATGCCGGACAGAAGGGTCACACAGGAGAGCTAGGAAGAAGGGGAGATAATAAAGTAGTAGTGATCCCAAAATGAAGGTGCACGTGTGTAAGAGAGTTCGTATGTGCATGTGAGCATGTGAAAGAGGGCTGGTGATCTTGACATGTGCATGTGTATGTGTAGGTGTGAAAATGTGGGGCTGGGAATTGGTCAGTGCATGGTGGTGTGTTGTGATGTGACATGTTGCATGGTATGGTGTAGTGGTGTGTGGTGTGGTGTGATGGTGTTGGGAGGTGGGAGAGGCGAGAGTGGGGAAAGCAAGGGTGGGGTGTGGGTTAGGCTGATGGTGGGTTAGAAGTGGGGTATGTAGGTAGGCAGAGGGTAGGGGTAGAGGTGGGGTATGTGGGAGTGGGTGTGAGAGATGGGAAGGATAGGGAAGGTGGGGTTGGAATGTGTAGGGGTGGGATGGTCTTACAAGGGATGGTTAACGATGAAGGGGGAAGGAGAAGGTGGGTAGGAGAGAGAAGAGAGAAAGAAAGTAGGAATGAAGAGAAGTAGGAATCAACCTAGTATTGTAGGTGTTCTAATACCACCTGTGTCATAAGAAGCTTGCTTTCCAACCACATGGTTCCAGGTTCAGTCCCACTGTGTGGCATCTTGTCTTCTACTATAGCCTTGGGCTGACTAAAGCCTTGTGAGTGGATGTGGTTGACGGAAACTGAAAGGTGCCCATTGTGTATATACATATATATATATATATATTTATATATATATATATATATATATATATATATATAGATATATAGGGCAGGGAATCGTCAATTAGTAATAAAATTAATAATTAACAATTTTGCTGGGTAGCTCAGTATGAAAAAACCTTTATCGGTAAAACCATTTATAATCATAAATATATAGGGATTAGCAGTAGCCTGCTTCTCCAACAACTCAGAGGTACAAAATCAAAATTGACACCCCCTACATACTTTGCCAGGTTTAGAAAATAGTGTCTAAAACTTGATGTATAAAAAGTTGTTAGAGAAGCAGGCTACTGCTAATCCCTATATATTTATGATTATGTATATATATATATATATATATATATATTTAGGAAACAACTTCTATCTCATTCCAGGGAGAAAAACTAGAGGTAGTTGATAGCTTCCGCTATCTGGGTGACCAAGTTAGTAGTGGGAGTGGGTGCGCTGAAAGTGTAACTGCTAGAATAAGAATAGCCTGGGCCAAGTTTAGAGAGCTCTTACCTCTGCTGGCGACAAAGGGACTCTCACTCAGGGTAAAAGGCAGACTGTATGATGCATGCGTACGAACAGCCATGCTACATGGCAGTGAAACATGGGCTGTAACTGCTGAGGACATGCGTAAGCTCGCAAGGAATGAAGCCAGTATGCTCCGCTGGATGTGTAATGTAAATGTGCATACCCATCAGAGTGTAAGTATCTTGAGAGAAAAGCTGAACATAAGAAGCGTCAGTAGTGGTGTGCAAGAGAGACGATTGCGCTGGTTTGGACATGTGGTGAGAATGAATGAGGATAGCTGCGTGAAAAAGTGCCACTCCCTAAGAGTTGAGGGAACCCGTGGAAGAGGTAGGCCCAGGAAGACCTGGGCTGAGGTGGTGAGGCAAGACCTTCGAACATTGGGCCTCACCGAGGCGATGACTACTGACCGAGACCTTTGGAAATGTGCTGTGCGTGAGAAGACCCGGCAAGCCAAGTGAGATCGTTGCTAGTGCCCCTGGACTGGCTCTTGTGCGGGTGGCACATAAGATGTACCATCCTGAGCGTGACCGTTGCCAGTACCGCCTGACTGGCCTTGTAGGGTTTTCGAGCGAGATCGTTGCCAGTGCCCCTGGACTGGCTCTTGTGCGGGTGGCACATAAAAGACACCATTTCGAGCGTGGCCGTTTTCGTGCGGGTGACACGTAAAAGCACCCACTACACTCTCTGAGTGGTTGGCGTTAGGAAGGGCATCCAGCTGTAGAAACTCTGCCAGATTAGATTGGAGCCTGGTGTAGCCATCCGGTTGCACCAGTCCTCAGTCAAATCGTCCAACCCATGCTAGCATGGAAAGCGGACGTTAAACGATGATGATGATGATGATGATGATAAAGGGCATTATTACAGAAAATAATAACGCCACACAGTGGACTTCTCAAAATAACCACATGTTCACTGTGTGGCGTTATTATTTTCTGTAATAATGCCCTTTATATAAATATAAACGAATAATTATATTCTTGGGAATAGAAATTTCCCTTATGAATTTTTTTACACACTGGCTTCTTGATAAAATTCTTGTAAAAGAGTTTTATCCCTTTTTGAATATCATCATCATCATCATCATCGTTTAACGTCCGCTTTCCATGCTAGCATGGGCTGGACGATTTGACTGAGGACTGGTGAAACCGGATGGCAACACCAGGCTCCAGTCTAATTTGGCAGAGTTTCTACAGCTGGATGCCCTTCCTAACGCCAACCACTCAGAGAGTGTAGTGGGTGCTTTTACGTGTCACCCGCACGAAAACGGCCACGCTCGAAATGGTGTCTTTTATGTGCCACCCGCACAAGCCAGTCCAGGGGCACTGGCAAAGATCTCGCTCGAAAATCCTACGGGAGCCAGTCAGGTGGTACTGGCAACGGCCACGCTCAAAATGGTGCATCTCATGTGCCACCCGCACAAGAGCCAGTCCAGGGGCACTGGCAACGATCTTACTTGGCTTGCCGGGTCTTCTCACGCACAGCACATTTCCAAAGGTCTCGGTCAGTAGTCATCGCCTCGGTGAGGCCCAATGTACGAAGGTCTTGCCTCACCATCTCAGCCCAGGTCTTCCTGGGCCTACCTCTTCCACGGGTTCCCTCAACTGTTAGGGTGTGGCACTTTTTCACGCAGCTATCCTCATCCATTCTCACCACATGTCCATACCAGCGCAATCGTCTCTCTTGCACACCACAACTGATGCTTCTAATGTTCAGCTTTTCTCTCAAGATACTTACACTCTGACGGGTATTCACATTGACATTACACATCCAACGGAGCATACTGGCTTCATTCCTTGCGAGCTTACGTATGTCCTCAGCAGTTACAGCCCATGTTTCACTGCCATGTAGCATGGCTGTTCGTACGCATGCGTCATACAGTCTGCCTTTTACTCTGAGTGAGAGTCCCTTTGTCGCCAGCAGGGGTAAGAGCTCTCTAAACTTTGCCCAGGCTATTCTTATTCTAGCAGCTACACTTTCAGCGCACCCACCCCCACTACTAACTTGGTCGCCCAGATAGCGGAAGCTATCGACTACCTCTAGTTTTTCACCCTGTTGTTTCCTGTTTGTTTACAGTCTTTATTGCACCTGAACATCTGCCACAAATAAAAACTAACTTCCTAGTTAACCTGCCTTTGATGTTGCTGCACTTCTTATGTGTCCATAGCTTGCACCGGGTACATCTTATAGAGTTACTACCTACTCCTTTTCTACATACTGAGCAGGGCCATCTACCTGAAGGGGTTTGTGTTTTATCTACCTTCCTACTTATTAAGATTTAGGTTTTAGCTAGGTTGACTCTAAGGCCCTTCAATTCTAGACCTTGCTTTCACACCTGAAACTTCTCCTCTAGTTCTGATAGTGACTCCGCAATTAGGGCAAGGTCATCAGCATAGAGGAGCTCCCAGGGGCAACCTGTCTTGAACTCCTCTGTGATTGCCTGGAGGACTATGATAAATAAGAGGGGGCTGAGGACGGAACCTTGGTGGACCCCTACCTCTACCCGGAATTCATTGCTGTACTCATTTCCAACCCTCACCTTACTGGCAGCATCTCTGTACATGGCTCGCACAGCTCTCACTAACCATTCTTCTATCCCAAGTTTCCTCATTGACCACCAGATAAGGGATCGGGGGACCCTGTCAAAGGCTTTCTCCATGTCAACGAAAGCCAGGTACAGAGGTTTATCCTTAGCTAGGTATTTCTCCTGCAACTGTCTCACTAGAAATAAGGCATCAGTAGTGCTTTTACCTGGCACGAACCCAAACTGCATCTCATCTAAATTGATTCGCTCCCTAATTAGTTGGGCTATGACCCTCTCTGTAACTTTCATAACCTGATCTAACAGCTTGATGCCTCTGTAATTATTTGTATCTAAAGCGTCACCTTTACCTTTGTAGCAGTTGACTATGATGCTGCTACACCAGTCATTGGGTATGACTCCTTCGTGTATCACCTGGTTCGTAATACGGGTGACTAGGCTATAGCCAACACTGCCAGATATTTTGAGCATCTCTGCAGTGATTCCTGATGGGCCGGGGGCTTTCCCGGTCTTCATACTCTTAATTGCTTTATCTACCCTGGTACTATCAACTCGGATAGCTGGTCCCTCTATTGGGTCGACATACGGCAGGCTCTCTTCCTCCCATTCATTCTCTTTATTAAGCAATCTATCGTAGTGGCATCCCCAGACCTCTTTCTTTGCATCCTCATTTAATGCAAGCGTACCATCATCCATGCGAACACATTTCTCTCCTACAACATCACTATTCTCTCTCCTACACTGTCTTGCAACACGAAATACCTCGAGTCTTTGGTCCTCACGGCGCAGAACATTGGCAAATCTTTCCTTATCTGCTTCCCCTCTGGCTAAATAAACCTGTCGCCTAGCCTCCCTTCTGGCACATTGGTACAGTTCCCTGCTATCACCGTTCTTCCATTCCTTCCAAGCCTGTTTCTTTTGTCTAATAGCCCTGTCTACCTCCTTGTTCCACCACCACGTTACTCTGGGTCGGGAGGGGACCTTACACCACCCACAAATCTGGTCGGTGGCTTTCAACAGGTTGTCCCGCAGAAATCTCCAACTGTCTTCCACATTGTATGATGCTATATCCCCTTCTATTTCGTTAAATGCTTCAAGTAACTTGTCTCTAAGTCTCTGTCCGTTTGCAGGGTCTTTAAGCTTCCACACCCTTCTCCTCCAAGCCTGTCTAATTCTGGGCACCCATTTTGCCTTGATCCCAAAGTCGCTAACTACTAATCTATGTTGTGGGGTACATTCTTCGCCAGGGTAGGTTTTGGCATTTATAAGCCGCCCTCTTTCCCTATTTCTGGCGAGGATGTAGTCGATTTGGCTAGAGTGTCTGCCGGAGCGGTAGGTGACTAGGTGACTGGCAGTCTCTTAGTCTCTTAGTCTCATGTTTGATCTCCAAAATATACAAGCATGTATAGATTTTATTGTATTTACAGTTGGCAGATTTATCATGGAGCTGTGAAGTATACATTCAAAATGAGGTTGACAGTAGTGGGAAGTAAGGTATGACAGTAGTAGTGGTCATGGTTGTATCAGTAGAATATTATGGCAATGATGATGATGATGATGGGTCAGTTGTATTTAGAGAAAATGAAGAATGTAGATAGCTGGACAGTGGAGTTTAATGAGTCATCAATTGTGCTAGTTTTGAAGAGTGGCCCTACTGCTGGACATGGCTTCTGATGCTGTTATATGTATATACTTTTAATTTTAA